>NW_005842660.1:789339-890260 GCF_000455745.1 Alligator sinensis | reverse complement strand
GCCGAATAAACGCCCGGCTGACGACCCGCGCCGGCGCTACCGGCGCCTGGGGTTTCTTCGGCTCCTCCGGCCCTGCTGGAGGTAAGCAGACTCCTTGACCGCTGTGGGGGTCTCCCCGTGCCCCCGCTCCCCTGGGACAATATAATATAAAGCTTGCTAATATGGGCAGATCTATAGTGGCATGCATATATGTTAAGTAGCATACATAGGCTCTTGAGGCACAGGGCCGTGACCTGGAAGCATTTTCCTTATGTAATGTAGGTCAGCAAGGAAAATCTACCAGGCAAGGGAGAAGATCCACTATGTCTGGGTTTTTTTTTCCCCGTTAGGAGGGAGAAGAGAGGGAATGGACAACCAGTCAAATCAGAGCCACTCCATATTTGGAGAAGGCTCTTGCTCCCCTAGCACATGATATATAGACATAGATATTAGGGGTGTGCAAAGTGAAACCTATTTGATTCCAATTTGGATCCGGGACAGCAATTTGATTAGTTGATTTGGACCCATTCCACTTCTGGGTCTGCTGCTGAGCACGTTGGGAAGCCCCCTGTGCTTCTGTGGTACACTCCATACGGCTCAGTATCCACGAACTGCCTGCTACCTAGAGGTATGTAGAAAAAGACATTTAAAGCTGTGTCTATGTCTGAATTGCTGAATCTCTCCGAATCAATTCGGAGGGTTCTAATTTGATTCGGAGAGATTAAGGGGTCCTCTGATTCGATCCGGATTTGGAGATTCGGCCACTGAAATTGGGCCAAATTTGAATAAAATCAGGGACCGAAGCTTTGCACATCCCTCATAGATATAGATATCGATATCATGTGCTGGGGGAACAAATGCCTTCTCCAAATATGGGGTGGCAGACCTAAGTACTCAAGATACTACCAGCTCCACTGCATATTAAATGCCAACCCAAATAGTGAGATCAGGCCTTTTCCTATGGCTAGTCCCCTAGAAGTAATTTGTAAGCAATGAGAAAAATGCATTTCCTTGCTTTCCACCCACTTTAAAATTGGGCTGGCACAAATGTGACTATCTTTGTGTTTTGCTTCGGGAATGATAAGGGCTCTCATACTTGCTGTTCCTCCTGATATTTCTTCCATTGTGACTGCTGAGTAGCTATATTTTAAGAATTACTTTGCTTCCCAGGCCTTTGTAACCTGAACCAGAACTGTTCATGAGGTAATCTGTATGGTCTCATACTATAAGAGAAGTCAGTTGATATTCTTAAATGTTAGAGGTTCAGTATTTCAGAATGAAATTTGACTTTGCTAGTGCTAGTAAATGAAGAAAAGCTTATGGTTGAGGATTGTCTGAAATCTCCTTCTCCCCTATCTTCAACACCCCCACCTCCCTTCCTCCCCCTGCTAGCAATTAGGGACAAAGGTGCAGGTTAAGTCTTAGATATCTGTAGTGCTATAAAAGAAAGTGTAATCTTCACATTCAACAGGAACAGATTAAAATATACCGGAGAAAGGAAGTCAGCGAAGCAAGAAATGGCACTAAACATAAAGTTATTTCTGAAAGAACTAAGCGGTCAGTCATGAAACACAATTTTAAAGCTGAGGAGTAGCTGACAGAATAATCTGAAATGTCCTGGAAGGATTTCTATAGAAACTCATTGAAGGGATATAAGGCATAAAATAGAAGCCACAGGGGAAAAAGAGAGTGGGGTGGGGGAGGAGGAAAATCCTTTATTGGAAAAAAGAAAGGAGGGACTGTGATGCATTCTATAAATTATAAATATGTGGCAATGAACATGAAACACACAGTTGCATAAACTTAGGTAGGAACCCAATGAGTTCCTATTAGTCCTTGCCCTACCCTTCCACAAAGTGATGGGTTGTAATGGGAATTTCTGCCTCATTTCTCTCAGTTTGACACTCTAATTATATTCTTTGGAGGTTATTGCTGATGTAGTTTTGTTTGGTTTGTGGTTGTTATGATTGTAGCACTTTAGGGCAAGATTGCTTGGCCTCTCTTGATCCCTTTCTTGTGAATGGGAAACTAAAGCTGGTGCAAAAAAAGTGTCTTAAGTGCTATGTGTTATATGATCTCTGTCACAATCTTTCACCAGCAAAAGTTAAAAGCTGAAGCTTGCATTGTGCACAGAAATGGGCCTATGCTCTTAAATCTCTCTTCAGTTAGGGTGAGGAAACAATTGATGCCATGTTTTAAATATTCACATCATGAACCACAATTAGCTCAGTGCTGTATGTAGGACAGAGTGGAAAACCTGAAGGGAAAGTAATTAAAAAAAAAAAAAGAGTTCATATACTCATGTTTCTGTGGCTGCCATTTTAGCTGATTATTTTATCTCTAGTACTGGTGTACTTAAAAATCTCTCATGTTTTTACTATGTTTATCCTGACAACATGCTTTTTAGGCAAGAAAATACCATTGATGCTGTAGTGCCACAGCTGGAAATAGAGATACGAAGAGCTTTAAAGGCTACATCCACAAAGACACCTTGGCATTGCAATACCTAACTTCTAGCCTCTTGCCCCACTATCCTGAGTGAAATGCTCTGACCCTGTGTTAGGCACCTAGTTTCCCTGTGTAATGTATTGATGTTAAATACCTCAGATTAATGATCCAGAACAGCCAGTATGCTGTCTGGGGAGGTGCTTAGAATTTGCAAATAGGACTTTAAACATACCCCAGCTTCAGAATTTCCTGTCCCAGAGCATTAGGCACCTTATTCAGAAGTGGATGGAGGCTCCTCCTTTCACTCAGGTTCCACAGCCTGGAATCCTTTCCTGAAGACAAGCACCTCCAACCTTTCCTTCAGAACAAGACCAGCAGCTACTCTAGTCTTTGAAACTCGATGGGAAGGTGGGACACTACCTTGAGATAGTTTCGTGGTTAGAACACATACCAATGTCTCCCACACCATGGATATAGCTCCCCAGCAGAGGAAGGTACTTGAACACAAAACTCTTGGGAAAAAAAATGCCCCAGGCACAAGATTATTGTTCAGGGAGCATTCTCCATCTTCCCATTGAAGCTGTCCCTGTCCTTTTTAAAAAAACAGCGGGCCACAAATGCCTCTTGTGTTTAGTATGGAAAGCATCATTTTCAGAGATGTTCTAGGGAGTTCTTCAAAGGTGTGATTAGTGTGTGTTTTTGATCCTACCTGGGTTTAGGCGTGAGACAGGCACAGAGTTCCTGAGCCATGTCAAGACTGAGGTGCTTATGCACAGGCAGAGCAGCACACAGTTTTAGGCATCAGAGGAACTGTAGGTAGCAAAAACAAAGAAAACTGAATAACTTAAGGAACTTAGGCAGCAACTGAGCAGGAGTTTTCCGGACTGCAATTTTGGACATGAATGCCAAGGGCTCAGAAGAAGCCTAGGTGTAGTAGAGAATAAATTCAGGGTCTCCCAACTCCCAGGCTGGGTGAAGACATTCAGGGAGGTTAGGGGGAGATTAGATTGAATTAAAAATTGCTATCAAATCTAAGATAAATTGGGATGTGGCGGTGTTAGTTGGGAGGTTAAGGAGGATCACGGAAGCACATAGGCTCAGGGAGGGAATTGGGGGGATCCATTGGCAGATCAGGGGGATGGGTGGGCTATGCAGGGTGGATTGGAGAGACTGGGTGGAGGGAAGGGGGGGATGTCAGGTGGCATCCATGGGCTAAAAATAGTCTGGTGCCAGATAGTAGGTAAAAAAGCACAGCTCTGGGGCTGATGCTAGCACTGGGAATGGTACAGAAATTTGGGGAAATTAGATCAGTCTAAAAGAGTCTAATTTAATTTGGGTTGGCCCATCTTGGAGTTAATTTAAGAGGCCTATAAATGTTCCAACTAGAATGTGTTGGGGCACATGTCAGAGCAGACTCAATTAATCAAGTCTGATGGAGTTTTCTGATTAATACACTCTAGTGTGCTTCTGGGTCTTATACATGTGACCCTGTGTGTTTCAAAATGGTTGTGGAGGAGCTTTAACTAAAGTTCATTTGATGAGCTTTAGATAAAGCACCCCTGCAGCCATTTTGAAATGTGTGAGGACTTGTATATGTGATGGTAAGACATTTTAATTAGAGCAATTCCCGGAGAGCTGCTCTATTTAAAATGTACACCTCCACCTCCAAGTGTGTGTACAGGCACCCTTAGATCTGGTTGACCATTTTTAGACTGATCAAACTGTCCTGGAACTTCTGTATAGTTACATCCATAAATGCAAATTAGGAATTTAAATGAAAGGTCCACACCTTGGCAAACTAAGATCAGGTGGCCATTTTTTTTTAAACATGATCTAACCTTCCCTTAACATCTGTATGCACCCCCAGGCTCCCTACTGGACCATCCTTTTCTTGTATGATAAAAGCACAGAAGGCTCAACTGAAAAATCTGATGTGCACAAAATTTGTTTAGCACAAACTCAACTTTTTTTTTCCAGGAATTTTTCACTGTTTAAGTTGACAATAGTATAAATCTTCCCTTAGAATATGAGCATCTCAGAGTTGATTACCCTTAATTATGAATGCCCTATTCTCATTAACTATCTAAGAGTCATCAGTAGTAATGAAACATTGATTATTCAGTCAACTGTTTGTCATTGATTAACAAGTCTCATTCAAAAAAGTAATATAGATAAGGAAAGATAGTAGTTCGGGCTTATACATGGCAATACAATTTTGAGGAGTGGAATTAACATCTCATAAAATTGACTCAGATGACTAGTTTTAATGAATGCATGTATGCAACCTTTTAAGGTTTTAAGTGGTCTTCCTTTAGTGGTGTCCTTTGGAATGGTAAAATTTGTTGGAACACATTTTGTTCAGGGTTATCACAGAGTGTCAACACCTCTGCTGCAGTTTTAGACCCTTCATAATTATAGAAACAGATACACTGATGCATCAGTCTCTCAGCACTGTATGATCAGGCTCTTGTCTGTTGTGAAAAAGCAAGGTGGTCCCTGCAAAGGACACACAAAGCTTGATCCATCCAGGATACTACTGTGCATCTCCATTTTTCTTTGACAACAGTGAGAGTTGAAGGTAGTCAGCTCCTCTGGGTATTGCTTAGTGATATGCTGTTTAATGCACACCCAATTCTAGCTTATTGGTATTAGCAAAAGCACATTGTTTCACTGAAGTTAATTTCTATTTACAAGACAAAACCATTATTTATCTTATCCTTGTGTGGAGATGCCACAGGACTTCAGTTTGCTGTTAACTTCTGATTGCATTCAAACAACAACAACAAAAAAACCCAGCTGGGCTTCTGTGCATCAAATATAAACTGTTGGAGGCTCGTTCTGTGTTCCTAATCTAGCTCATGCATTAACATGGTAAATTTAAAGAAGCTACCTGGCATGAAGGGACAGAGGATACATCAGGAGACAGGGACATACAGAGGGGGATAGTAAGAACAAGTTAATGATTTGTCTGCCTTTGCACTTCATGATCCCTACCCCTTATGCCTCCATGCAGAATCTGCTGCCTGCCACACATGAAAATGGCCCATATCACTTGTGGTACACATGACACAGATTGGCCACCACTGATTTATAGATTCCTTGAAGCTGGTCTAGCCTACACCAAGGGCCAATAGCCCACAGGTGCCATTCTGGTAGTTTCAGAAAGTCAAAGGCGTAGGAAGGTCCTTCCCATAAGTCTTTTGTTGGGGACATAACCTCTATGCCTGATTGCCAGGAGCAACATATATGCAGCCTTGATTCACTGGAGATCCCCACTGAGCAGGAAGCAATCTTTGTTTAGTAATGCCCTACAGAATTAACTCTGCATTGCACCAGGATGACCAGAACATGTAGTTCTGGTATCCCATCCAATTGCGTACCTCACTACCAGACTGTTCACAAAAGCTACAGGAAATGATTTCTTCATATACAAAACAGAACCATGTAGGCAATCTTTGTTGTTTAAACACTACTAAATATGGCATATATCCCATAGATGACTGCACACTGCTCTGGTAAGCCATCAAGACATAATGGAGTATGTCATTCCACTGTCCAATTGTCTTTCATTAAGAAGGACAACAGGTCAACCACAGTGTAGTTGAATCATTCTACTACTCCAGTAGTCTCCAACCTTTTTAAAGTAGATCACTTTTTGAATTACAAAGCAACCCAAGATCTACTGTGCACCACAGCCCTA
The DNA here is from genome assembly GCF_000455745.1 of Alligator sinensis. NCBI lineage: Eukaryota > Metazoa > Chordata > Crocodylia > Alligatoridae > Alligator > Alligator sinensis. The sequence continues at coordinate 884,133 of NW_005842660.1, read as the reverse complement.
CCCCACAGGTCAGTCTGTGGCAAGGACAGTGACAGCCAGCCTGGACAGCATGCAGATCTGGGGGTACACATCCCCCATGCCCTCCCAGGCTGCATGTCCCCCCAACATCCCCAGGCCCCCTGGACAAGATGTTCATGGCTCCATCCCACACCCTGCCCATGCAGGGCCTGCTCCCAACCTCCCTCACCACTGCTGCAGCTGCCCATGCTGCCCCACATTTGGGGGGGGCACATGCCTCCTGATCTCTGCATGGCAGAGGCAGCTGCTGTTGCAGGCTGGGCTGTGCACCCCAAGCCCCACTGCAGATAGCCTGGGAGCAGCTCAACACCATGTGCTTCCCACCACTGGGCTGAGCCTTCTCCCCCATCTGCCCAGCAGTGGGATGCACATGGCGTCAGACTGCTCCAGGGCCAGCTGCAGTGGGGCTTGGGGTGCAAAGCCCAGTGCACAGCTTCCTCCGTTGTGCATAGATGGGGGGGGCACATGCCCCCCCCCGGTACTCTGCTGGGGTGTATGCAGTGGTGGGAACCCCCAGTGCACCTGAATGAGCTACCCAGTTTTGTTTTGACCTGTTTCGAAGTCAAAACAGCAAAATCAAAATGAAACAGATATGGTCGAAACAGCCTTGAAATGAAACAAGGCGAGTTGAAACATTTCGCTGTTTTGGCATTTCGCCCATAGGCTATAATGGGGAAGGTCAAAACAGCCTATAACTTTGTCATTTCTGGCCAGATTTGGATAAAGCTTGCAGAATGGTAGCCCCTTCTGAGGGCATAAAGTGTTCCAAGTTTCAAGAAGATGGGTGCAGGGGGTTCAGAGAAACTGCACCCCAAAATCTTGAGAACCAAACTTGTGTCATGTGTGTGTGTTAAGCCACAGCAGGGTCAAAACTACAGGCATGCTAGTCTCTGCTGAGGCCATGAAGCCTGCCAGCTGTTGAGGGGATTGGTGCAGGGGGGTTCTGGAGACCTTCACCCCTAGTTCCTGACAGACAAAACTCATGACATGGGTGCTTGTACAGCCAACTGTATCTGTCTTGGGACAGTTGATTTTCTGTATTATTTCCTCTCCTTAGTCTGTAGTTTTGTAAGTATTAATCCATGCTCATGAAGTTGTTATGTAGTAGCTAGGTACTGTGTACTGATCTGGTCCCTGTGTGAACCATGATTAATTGGCAACTGGTAGCACAGTAGCTTAGCAGCCAGGCCTGCAGTAGTCCGCATCCCCCCCCCCCCCCCCCCCCCTTCCGCGCCCCACAACAGGACGCACCCATGTCATGAGTTTTGCTTGTCCGCAGCTTGAGGTGCAGTTTCCCCCAAACCCCTGCACCCATCACCTTGGCTTTGTGGCCTCACCAGGGGCTACCACCTCTGTGGTTTTGACCCTGCTGTGGCTTAACACATACACATGAACATGAGTTTTGCTTTCAGGATTTTGGGGTGCAGGTTCTATGAACTCCCTGCACCTATCTTATTGAAACTTGGTACACATCATGCCCTCAGAAGGAGCTACCATTCCTGCAAGTTTCATCCAAATCTGGACAGAAATGACAAAAAAGTTATAGCCTGTTTCAACCTTCCTCATTATATCCTATGGGCAAAATGTCAAAACAGGGTTCAAACGGCAAAACGGTTCAACGGAACGAAACGTAACAGCCATTTTGACTCAAATCAAAAGTCAAAATGAAACACTGTTCTGTCAAAATGTCAAAGTGCTGGTTAAAACGAAACGCTTCCGTTTTGCACAGCCCTAGTATCTTTCTAGGGCCCCTATCTGACAGGTTTGGCACTGCTAGTATTAATCCAATGCTTTGTTAAGCCTGTGCGCCCTAGGTCATGGTCTCCAAGGCTGAATATATCTACATATTTAAATAGGACTTCTTGCAGTGCCCTCACTTGCTCAGGCTCCAGGGCATGACAACTTGACTTGAACTCCAATCTTCCTGCATTCCAGTAGAGGTTATCACCTGGCTCTAAGGTTTTAGCCCTTGTCTGTGCTCAGTACTCTTATAGAAGCCAGCCTCTTTGATCCAGAGTCCTCCAGTAGGACAGCCACACCTGTCTCAGCCATCCCAATTATAAAGCCCCAATATATGACCTGTGGTTCTGTTGATGTGTTAGCAACATGTACTGGAATTTCACCCCTCTGGCTCTTACCTATTGCAGTTCCCACTAGGAATCCCAATTCAGTGAACTTAGGTTCAAATAAACCCCTTGTTTCACAGCACCATCTGTTCAGTTTGCCGGTGATTATTATCTCATTTTAGGAGGTATTGTTAGATTCTTCTCCACTACCACTTCATATGCCCTCACTTGGTCATCTGTGGTATACAAGTGGGAATGCCTCCCTAGAAAGGAACATGAACAAACTGCAAAATTCACAGTGACCTGATCATTTTTCAGGAAGTCCATGGATAACAAAGCATCTTGACTGGCATCCTTTGCTATAACGATTTTACATGGCAGCTGTAGGTCATGGAAGTTTATGGTTGCACTCGATTCTCCACGAATTGGAAGTACTTCTCTATTGGCTGCCTTGACTACTAGCCTATGGGGCTGAAGGCTTCATTCTGGTCTCTGTTGTAGCTTGTTGCCATGCTAAATAGATACCTGGGCAACTGCATCTAGGAGAAACTGGCAAGAAACTTTTCCCAGAGTACCTGGAGGGAAAGATCTCAAACCTGTGACACCAACAGTCACCACCTCATTCTGTGGGCTTTTATGCATCTGCTGGCAGTGGATAGGACCTTCTCCACTGCGCACCTCAGTTTCCCTGCCCTAAATCCCACTCTCTCTGGGCATTCCCTCTGGAAGTGATCATAGCTGCCACAGTGCCAGCATCCATCAGCTTTCTCTTGATGACACCCAAGCTGTTGTGGTTCAGGAGGATCTCCCCTTGCACATCTGCTCTGGGACTGGGTTTCCATACTCTTCATGAACTGATCCAGGTCACCTCAGATCTCTCTCAATGTCTCCATCACCATTCACAAGGCTGATGACTTTGGGGTTGTGGTGTGTACTCTTGATTTCTCTCTGGCATGCGCATGCAACCTTGCTTCAGCACCTTGGATACCCAAGCCTCCTGTTTTTTCACCATTTCTATCTTACTGGCTATCTTTATGGCATCAGTCAAAGCTAGACCTGCTTCTTCCTACTGAAGGCAGTGCTGATGTGCCAGCATGTCCTGTATCTTGGGGCTGATTGTGGGAATCATCTTAGGGCAATGCCAAGCTCTTGCATAGATTCTGCTGAAGCCTTCTTACAATTAAGGGAAGCTGCACAGTCCCAGGCAGGACCTGCACCTGGTTCCAAAGCATTCCTGAGGGCCCATCAGGTGCTTGTAATCCTGTTTGGCCTCACTGCTCAGCCCACAGTAGACCTTGCTGACCTTCCCTGCAAGCAACAGACTCACGAATTTTAGCTTAGTATCCTCATTCCACCCATTTAACTCAGGTGCCATTTCAAACCGTTCCTGTCAGTCACCCCATTCCTGTTGCTTCCTACTACAAATGCTGGGTTGAATATAAGCCTTGAGACACTGGAGTGTGTGTGAGTGTGTTCCCCTTTCACTGGGGGTACCTCCTCCTCCATGTTACACATCTTCCCTGATCATCATCAGCAACAACAGCAATCTATTTGTTCACTGCAGCAGTTTGCTATGAGCCTTATGGCCTGTGATCACCAATCCCCATTTGCCTTGCTTGTAAAATAGCCCTACTTCAGAATTGCACTCTACCACCAATTTGTGCCAACACTGAAGCCCCAGAAACTGATACCAGATGCAGGAGTGAGTTCCTACTTATATACAGAAAATCATAAAAAAAAGTTAGGGTCACAAGCCAATGGGAGGGAACAGGTAGAAGGTAAAGAAATAAATCAACACTGTGGTAACACACACTCAGACATACATGCTGGATGTCTGCATAGGTCTGGGGCTGTATTAGAGTGGAGAGACTGCTTGGTCAAGGCCTTGCATGTGTCCTGGAAAATGGGAAGTGTAATTTGTTACTCATCAGCAGCCAATCATTTGTAAGGCTAGTGATCTACAGGAGGTATTGTGCTTACCTTTACAAGACGGTCACAAAAAAAGCAAGTAAACCATCACATTGTGTGCATCTCAAGTTTCCAAAGCAATAATAAACAAAACCATGAGATGCATCCTCTCTTTTGTTCAAAGGAGATGATATTAAATGTCGATCACAATCAATGTAGCAAGACACTCCGCATGTGCAGCTGTATTTCTCTAAAGCTGTGCTTAGTAACTTATACAGAGAAAAAAAGGTTAAAAAAGAAAGCAATACAATCATGCCCAGAACAGAGAGTTGTTGGATGATCAAAGAGAGAAAGAGGCTATTATGAAAATAGCTCCCAGAGAATTGCAGATTTGAAGAACTGAAGGATACAGTTCAGAAGGCATGACATCTCTCCTCTCCTCAGCTGGAGGAACAGTGGGTAAGTTCTGTCACAGGATACAACATTTAGGAGGGGGCGGGGAAGAGGAAGAGATACAAAACCAAGGGCTTGCCATTGAGCAGCAAAAACTATAGGAAAGCCCCATAGGTGACAAACAGGATAAAGAATCTGGGGAGTTTTAGGAAGAGAAAGATGGCTGCCCTCAATTACTGCATCTTGGGGTTAGAAAAAGGATTCATTCCAACAGGCTGATTGGTATTGAGCCGGTCAGACAGACACAGAACTGGAATACTTATGCTGCAAAATGAATACAACTGGCAAAAAAAAATAAAAGAGAAGACATGGTTCAACTATTCACTCTCAAAAGTTGGTAAGAAAATCTCAAAGGGAAATTTGGAAACAAAATAGCGTAAAGTACTATTACTAAAGCAGAAAGTCTAATTTTGCAGATAGTCATCTTTAAGTATTTTAATTTAAAGCACACCCAAAACAGCCCATTACTTGCACAGCACTACTATGGTAATGCCTATAAGTTGTGGGAAAGTCAGACCTCTGTTACTCATATGTGCCTTACAACACAGAAGTAATTCTATGCTCAAACTATGACAGTCTCACCATCAGCCCAGGAGGAGCTGTATCATTTTGCACCTGAAATAACTCTTACCAGCTTAACTGATTTTTTAAACAAGGTGACCAGTGCTGGGCTCCTACAAAACAGATTTTTAAATTTTGACCATGTATTTCAGTTAGACTTCATTCCCCACACATTTTACTCCCAGAGCTCTTAACTGTTCTACTTAGAGCTACTCAGAAGTAACTGTAGCATGTCATCTTTGTGTTATTCCACGCAAGATTTAGACACATGTTCATCAAAAATAAGGCAGCATGTAAGCAGAGCATATAGTAACTACCAACTTCTTAATGTGAAAAAAAAAAAAAAAAAAAAAAAATAGGGCTAAACATGAAAACACATTAAAATATCGTCAGTGATTTATTTATTTATTTATTTTTTAAATCTTTACAACTGCTTTAATTTTTCAAGGTTCTCTGCAGAAAGAAGAGTGCTTGAAATTTTAGATCAAAGTTTTCTGACTTGAATGCCAAAAACGGTTACCAAAATATGCATTTTTCGCTATTTAAAATGTAAGTGGCTTTATTCATCACCCACTTCCACAAGAGGCAGGTGCATAATTCAACATAAAAAAGCCTTTATTTTATAAGAGTGTTGAAGCCTGCTACTCAGCACTGATATATTTGCATTATCTTTTACAGGAAGGAGGTGGGGGAAGGATATTTGGAGTGAGATTACCCTCACATTTCCCAATGTTGTCCTCAAATTCAGGCTGTTGTAGCCAAAGAGCCAAACAATCAACCCCCCCCCCCCCCCAAAAAAAACCCAAAAAACAAACAACAACCCACAACAGCCACCCCCCCACAATTACAAGTGTGCTAAAATTATTTCATATTACAGTCCTGATAAAGCAGCTTATGAACCAGAAATAAATATTACATTATTAACCCTCGTATCTGGAAATCCAACATTACATGGCAATGTATAATTTTGCTTCCCAGTGTAACAGACCCTTCATACTACTATAAAATACACTACAAGAGAAATTACTACATGGTACACAATGCCTGAGATGCATGAAATAATTGCTAGCAACATGTTGTATGAAGTATCTGTTTGTGCAATTATGACATCTGAAATGCTAATAAAAAGTATGTAGCATAAATATAAGCTCTCTTTTGCAGTACTGTCTCATTTATCAAGATTCAATGCGAGCAATAAGTGCATTCATCCAAATAGTTAATTCATCAGGTTGAATATTAAATCTCTCTTCAGTAAAAAATTCAAATTTGTTTTTGGCAACAGGAAAAAAAAATGCAGTCTTTATAAAGCATTATCAAAACTACTCAAATTTGTGCAGGTCAGTCAGATAGCTCATATTAAAATTAAGGAGTAAATTAACTCAGGAGGAAGAACAAATGAAGCCTTTCCCCATCCTTCAAAATGTTCTAAAACCAAGATTACCACAGAGTTCCTGGAAGATGTATGTGCTCCTACAGTACAATGGTACAGCACACTGAAGAGGGCAACAAGCGTGCACACATAATAAAACACCAGTTCTGGCCCAAGATAACTGCAGTCTAAAGCAATTGTAATCCAAAGGGTGGGGAAAAGGAACTATTATCACTTTATTTTACAGATGGAGAGCCAAAACAGAGATTAAGCGTATGTCTACACAGTGACAGTGTTCAAGCTGGGAAGTTTGCAAATGTGTCTGGACCACCCACTGCCCAAAAAACAACAAGCAATACACTGACAAATCCATTCTGGAATATCCTTCTGCAGCACATCCACACGTGCAAGCACATGCCCTTGCAGCAGCTCAAATAGCAGTAGCATAAATTTATGCCGAAGATTTGTGCCTCAACACAAATGCCCAAACATTCACTTTGGTGTGAGGCAAATTGTGCTGCCTGGCTGTGACCTGCTGCCACCTGTGACAGCATCCACCCCCTTGGACCTACGGCCCCATGGCTGCACACTTGCAAAATTCAGACAGGGACAGCACAACTGCCTGGGTTCTGGTATGGGCAGTGCAACAGAGCTGCCTGTACCTCTGGGCCCTGACAGTGGGCTGTGTCTGCACAACTGGCCTTCGTGGACACTGCTGTCGTATCTACTAGTGCCCCTGCCCTGCCATCTGGGCAACTATTACCCATTGCAATGGCCCACTTCGAAATGTTGAAGCATGTTCTCCTGGCCCCAAATGGTCAGTAGGTCATTCACGTCATTTGTCCCCTAGCTGGGTCCCTGGTGCTGGTTCTGGGCAGGCTCCTCTGCCCGGGTCCCACCACTTGCCTCACCAGCAGGGATCCTGGTGTCCCCTGTTTAAAAACTTAAAATTCTATGATTTAAAAAACAAACTCTTTCATTAAAAGACCCCAAATCCATTTTTCTTCCACAATTAAAATGAAATCCCACTATATAGAGAGAGATCAGTTTGGCAATGTTTTATTGATGTATTTACAAGTTAAAAGCAATTTGGAAGCCTACCAGCATCTCTGTCATAGTTTCATAGTGGTTTCATAGTAGCTAGGGTCAGGAGGGACCTGAACAGATCATCTAGCCTGACCCCCTGCCACAGGCAGGAATGAATGCTGGGTTCACAAGACCCCAGACAGGTGATTATCTAATTTCTTTTTGAATTTGCCCAAGGTAAGGGTGGAAACCACTTCCCTAGGAAGTTGGTTCCAGATTTTGGCCACCCTAACTGTAAAATATTGCCTTCTGATCTCCAACCTAAACCTATTCTCCATCAGTTTATTACCATTGTTCCTTGTTACCCCAGGTGGTGCTGGGGAGAAAAGGGCTCTTCCCATTTGCTGATCTCCCCTGATGAGTTTGTAGGCAGCCACCGGGTCCCCCCTCAGCCTCCTCTTGCTGAGGATGAACAGGTTCAGTCCCTCAGTCTCTCCTCATAGGGCCTGTCCTGCTGCCCTCTCACCAAGTGGGTGGCCCTCCTCTGAACCCTCTCCAGGCTGGCCACATCCCTTTTGAAGTGCGGCACCCAGTACTGGATGTAGTACTCCAATTGTGGCCTGACCAATGTTGCATAGAGGGGGAGTATCACCTCTCTGGACTGGCTTGAGATGCATCTGTGGATGCATGACAAGTATGGCTGGCCTTGATGCCTGCAGTCTGGCATTGGAGGCTCATGTTCATCTTGGAGTCTGTAACAGTCACAACTGTAACTCTGTTACTAAAGAAGGGCAACAGCTGAGGATGATTACCACGGCAGCCAATGAGAGCCAATGAGGCTCCGAAAGGAGGAATACAAGGTGGAAGGTGAGGCAGCTGGAAGGAGGTTGCCTTCGGGCACCTCTGCACAGAGAGAAGCGGGCGAGGAGCCCGGCGACCAAGGACCCGTAGGAAGGTCAAGAGATCGGGACTCATCACGCAGATGGCGACTGGTAGATTGACATCCTTTGAGTTATGGTCAGTCCGAACAAACAACTGTTGTGGTGAGTCCCGGGGAAACAGAGTGGCGATGCGGCGAAAGCCGCAGCTCCGAGTCAGGGCGCGGCAGGACTGCCCAGGAGAAAAGGGTGTGGGGAAGGAACGCCCTATCCTGTCCAGGAGAAGTGGGAACCCGATCCCTCACCCAGAGAGAGAAAGAAAAAAGGAAGAGAGAAAAGGAAAGGGAAACAAGCAAAGAACCGCCATACACAAGCCAACAGAACAATGCCAGAGAAGCCCAGTATCAGTGTTAATCAGCCGCTAATGAGGCAATTAGCAGCTGATCACTGAAACCGCCTCTGATATTTGATGTCTGAGCCAGATCCCCGGTACTCCAGAGAGTCCCTGGCGGGGGTCTGGCAGCTGCTTCTTTTCATTTTCAACTCGTGCTCCTAGAGAGAGAAGGGAGAACCTATTAAGAGCAATAAAGCACCTGAATTAAAATTTGAGCATGCGTGGTCCTTTGCGCAGGTACCCACGGTACTAACATCACCTCCTTTCCCCCAATTTTGTTAAAGATCAAAGTCATGGCAGGGAAGAATAATGGGGTACAGGGGTACCCAACTCGAGCCCTCTGACAGAGTCAATAATGACTTCAAGATCCCTTTCCACCTATGTGCTTTCAGGAGGGGAACTCCCCAGCCTGTATGTATGCTGTGGATTCCTTCTCCCAAGGCGCAGCACCCTGCATTTGTCTACGTTGAACCCCATCCTATTCTCATCTGCCTGCTTTTGTAGTCTGTCTAAATCTAGTTGCAGCCTCTCTCTCCCTTCAAGTGTGTCCACTTCGCCCCACATCTTAGTGTCATCAGCAGACTTGGACAACGTGCTTTCAACCCCCTCGTCCAAGTCACTGATGAAGATGTTAAACAGTGCGGTCCCGAGGACCGAGCCCTGGGGGACCCCACTGCTCACATCTCACCAGGTTGAGTACAACCCGTCCATCACTACTGTCTGGGTGCGCCCCATCAGCCAGCTTTTTACCCATCCAACTGTGTAGGCATCAATGCCACAGTTGCTTAATTTATTAATGAAAATGGGGTGAGAGATAGTGTCAAAGGCCTTCTTAAAGTCTAGAAAGACTATGTCCATGGTGACACCATCATCCAAAGATTTAGTTACTTGGTCATAAAAGGCAATCAGGTTGGTCTGGCAGGACCTGCCTTTGATGAACCCATGCTGGTTGCCCCTGAGAATGATCTCCTCTGCTGGCACCCCACAGATGTGCTCCTTGATGATTTTCTCCAAGATCTTCCCGAGGACCGAGGTGAGGCTTACAGGCCTATAGTTACTTGGGTCCTCCTTCCTCCCCTTCTTAAAAATGGGAACCACACTAGCGCATTTATTCATCATAATAAAACAAATTCTAAATACCTATACACTTTGGCATTTGCTTTTATTTATTTTTTTAAATCATAGAAAAGAAAAAAAAAAAAGAGCTGCCTCTGCCCCCTTCGCTCACCAGAATATGGGATGATGAGCAGTACTGACATGCCAGTGCCCTGCACCAGCCTTTGCCCCTCACTCCCAACCCACAGCCCTGCCAGTTCCCTTTACTCCTGACCTGCAGCCCCTGCCTGCCCCTTGCTAACTCCCTCTCAGCAGCAGGTCCATCCCAGCAGCAGGTCATGAGTCCAGCTGCAGCTGTCCCACCCACTGCTTTGTGGGTCTGAGCGCTGCCAGACCTTACTGTTGTGCTCCCTGCGCCCGTGCCCAGGCCCCAGCAATCCCCATGCTGTTCTCGGGAAGTCCTTGACTGGGACTCAAGGACTGGGCTGGGCAAGCCCCTTTCCCTTGCAGGCTGGCATTCCCCTGCACAGGCTACTCTAGCAGGGCAGGGGGGCTCTGAGCCCAGCTCTGGTGGCCTCTCCTTCCTGGAGCGCTTTCCCATCCTCAACCCTCATCTCTGTCTCGCACATTCCCCTTCTGCCACCTCCACCCTCCCCTCAGCCCATCACACACCTAAGTGGCTCCTGGAACCAGGAGCCCCCCCCCAGACTGAGGTGGCATGTCCCAGTACCAGTGTGGGCAGGGCTGCTGCTCAGTTGCCTCTGCAGGCGCAGCTCTCACCAGCAGGTGGATGGGCATGCAGGGTATGAGATTTGTGGAGGGGATGTTGGGTTTGCGGGGAGAGGGGAGTAAAGGGGTGCAGAAGGGGAAGGTGTGACACAGTCAGAGCATCTCTATGCATATTGTGTGCCTCAGCATGCTGGAGCAAACTGATGTGGGGCAAGGCTGGCAGCAGTGGATCATACCCAGGCTCTGTCTCCATTAAATAGGGATCCCTCCACCCAGCACCACATCCCTCGCTGCCCCCCTCCCCCCTAACAGCACCAGGTCATCCAGGCACTCATCGCTTGCTGCAGGCATTGCCCCCCAGAAGCATACAGTGCCACCCAAGACCCAGTGGCTACACATGGCACCAGCATGGCCCACTGATTTCATAGATGTTAGGGCTGGAAAGGCCCTTAAAGATCAAGCCCACCCCCCTGCCCCAGGGGCAGGAAGTCAGCTTGGGTCAAATGATCCCAGCAAGATAAGCATCCAAGTGCTTCTTGAATAAGTCCAGAGTAGGTGCCTGCACCACATCTGAAGGGAGTCTATTCCAGGTCTTGGGGGCTTGGACAGTAAAGAATTTCTTCCTTATGTCCAACCTAAAATGGTCTTGTAGGAGTTTATGACCATTGGTCCTTGTTTTTCCTTGGAGCACTCTGGTGAACAGACATTCTCCCAGATCCCGATGAACACCCCTTGTGTACTTATAGGTAGTCACTTGGTCCCCCCTGAGCCTGCACTTTTCCAGACTGAAGAGTCCCATGGCTCTCACCCTCTCTTCATAGGGCCTGTTATCTTGCCCTCTAATCATGTGCGTGGCTCTCCTCTGGACTCTCTCAAGCTTCTCAACATCCTTCTTGAATTGCGGAGCCCAGAATTGGATGCAGTACTAACAGCTGCGGCCTCACCAAGGCCAAGTACAGTGGGAGGATGACATCTCAAGATTTCCTTGAGAGGCATCTATAGATGCAAGCCAGGATTTTGTTTGCTTCTCCAGCTGTGACATCACATTGGTGGGTCATGTTCATTTTGTGGTCAATCATGACCCCCAAGTCTCTTTCAGCAGTAGTGCTAGCAAGCATAGCACTGTCGAGCTGATAAGTATGCTGCAGGTTTCCCCCCCCCTCTCCCTGAGGTGGAGTACCTTGCATTTATCAGTACTGAACATTCAGTATTGAAGGTGGTGCACACCTTTGAACAGGACCAATCCAGCTCTTGCTGCCAGGCCAGGCCGGTGCCATGCGCTACGTGCAGCCACCGGGTGTCAGGCGGTGCTGCCTGCTGCTGAGGGGCTCTGCCTGCAGCAGGCATGAGCACCCTGATGAACCACTGCAACTGCCGCCCCGGGGGGGGGGGGGGGGCAGGGGTCCCACGCCTCCTGAGCAGTCCCCCCACCCTCATGTCCCTGCTTACCTGGGACGGAGCCTGGGTCCAATCCACTGTTGCAGCCTTGTCTTTGTTCTGCTTTTGTTTGCTCCTGCATGGTGCCTCCCACCACTGCCTAAACTGGTTTGCCACCTGAGCTCCAAGGGACCTCAAGCCTTTCACTCTCTGGAGCTCACCCTCCACCCCACACACACCACCACCAGCAGGAGCAACAAGATGGTCCAGGTGGTGCTGGAAGGCACCACAGATATAGCGCTTGCACTGTCCTATATTCTGGGGGTGAGGGGGGCAGCAAGTATAACAGATTTTGGTCCCAGGGGTGGCCGAGATGCCCCCTGGTGGCTGCTTGCCCCCTTCACCCTCACCTGCCTTGTTATTATTCAATCCTTGGAAAGGGAGGCTGCCCCACAGATCCCCAATCCTAAACTGCTGTTTAGATGTCACTATTCAGCACCTTAAGGGCTGATTACATGGCTTCAACTACCTCTTATATCACGCCCATGCCTTGCAGATATTATCAATTAGCACCACTCCTAGGCCTATACTGTGGTGCACCCAGTTTTCACTACTGCTGGGACTTGCAGTCTCACTGCCATCAACCTTCCAAGGGCTCAGGCCACTGTCTCCGTCTATCCACACTTATGCACTTCACCCATTCTGGCTGCTCCCAGGTACCTAGTTCTTCCTAGACACTGGACCTTCTCTGGTCCTGGCCCTGCTCTTGGGCCAGGTGAGACCATCACCACTCCTTGTCTCAATCCCCTAAACCAGGGATTGTCAACTGGGGCCGGGGGGTGGGGGGGGAGGGGACTTGAGAAGGCCCTAGGGGGGACGGGCAGGCAGGGATGAAATGCCACCATGCACCAATCACACGCTGCTGCACAGGCACCACCCAGCCAGCCGGATGTGGGGAAGCTCGCATGCAGTGGCTGCCACAGTTCCACATTCAGCCGTGCACCACTCCCGCCGTGTCTGGCTGCTGGGGGTACTCCGATCCAAAAAAAAATTTGAAAACCCTTGCCATAAACCACCAAACCCTACCTCAGCAATAAGGCTGCTTTCTTTTAGCTACTAGGAATGCAGATGTCCCTCTATCTGCTGCTTGCTCAGGAGCTGCTTTTGTCAGGCACCAGAGAGGAGACTGCCTGCCCCAACTCTGGCCCTGGGCTTATATCCTGGTTAAGCCCTACTCCTTTTGGTCATGTGTCCCCCCCATCCCATCTGCTGACTCAACTCCTTCCAGAGCTTTCTCCCTTCTTAAAGAATCAGGTGCACCCAGCACCTGTTACAGTGAGGCACTGTGCCTCAGCATCCCAGCTCACCTTGACTCAGGAGGGGCCACTGAATCCTGGGATGCTGAAGGACTTCAACTTGGGCAGTATAGCTCTCTCTAGTAGCCACAACTTAATGGAACAGAAGCAAGATTATGCAGATTAAAGACAGTCCCATTTTAGAGTGGTGTAACTAAAATGAGCAAGTCCTTTAAGCCACTTAAAAGGTGTTAGTGTTCAGCCAACCCCTGGGTGAAGAGCTCCAGAAGATGCCTAAAATTGCCATGTAACAAGATCTTGGATGGGGAGTTGAAATTTGGGAGCATCCTAGCCACGTTCCATAGCTGCCCGTTGTAGACATACCAATAGGACCATGTTACATAGTAAGTTTAGGTCACTTCTGCAGCTTTTAACCCCTGGATTGCCTATACGTTAATACCTTTTACATGGCTTAAAAAGAACGTAAAGATGAATAACAAGTGTTGCCACTCCAGGGCAGGATTATCTTTAAATTTGCCTAATTTTGCTCCTGTTCCTTTAAGGTGTGGCCACTTCCCACAGCTATTGTGCCAAAGTCGAAGTCCTCCAGCATCCCAGGATGCAGTGGGTGAGTGGAGACACCAAGGCGCAGCAGGTCTGGGCACATCACCTTGCCCCTTGGGGATGTCCAGCAAAGTATAGCCCCAGAGCACCCAGTGGTTGTGATGCCTCCTGCCAGCACCTGAATCAGTTCGCTGCTCCTGCTGGTGGTAGTGCTGGAGAACAAGCTCCAGAGGCGGGGAAGGGGATCAGGCCCACCCAGAGTTTACCCCCTCCCCCCTGAGCTGCTGCCAGCCAGGCACTACCTGAGCTTTAAGGGGCCCAATCCTTTTTCTCCAGAGCTCCCAGATGGCTGGTAGCCCTGCCACTGGCAGTGCAGGGGAAACAAGCTCCAGAGGGAAAAAAAAGTAAGTATCAGGCCCTTCAGAGTTCAGGCAGAACCCAGCCAGCAGCAAAGTAGGGGCAGGGATCAGGACCCTGGCCAGCTGAGCCTCAAAGGGCCCCATCCTTCCTGGCCCCCCACCTCCTTTGAAGCAACTGCCCACAAACACACCTCACCATTGGAAGGACCAGTGAGCCAGTCCAGCCAGCAGTGGGGGCAAGCTCTGGAGAAAAAAAGAAAAAGAATCAGGACTCAGTGGCAGCAGGAGGCCCTGTGGCTGCTGACTTCTCCAGGGCTACAGTGCTTTCTGCCCAATGGGAGCAGCAAAGTGGTCCTGCCCCTAGTGTACTTATCGGCATTGCAGCCAATGCCAATAAATACAACAGACTAAAGAAACAAACAACATATGAAGACATTGTGGCTGACCACACCAGTTTGGTTTGCACTAGGAAACATTTTACATAGGCTCCTAGTCATGCCCCACCCCACCAAGTCTCTAGTGGTAAGTCATAGTTGTGCAGGTTAGGGACAGTCAGTCTCAGAGATGGTTTTTTGCCTTAAGTTGTGGCTGCTCCACTAAGCCAAACAACACTTAAAGCCAATTAACATTTGTTTGTCTTACAGCGTAAGGTGTAACAAGGCCCATAGAGGCTTATACACAAGAAGTCTATGAAAATAAGAAGCCAAACCCAGACTGAGTTCTTAAATCAAGTCACTGGACTGAGAATCATTTACCTTTAAACAGCTTACTTCCCTAGACACAAGAGACTTGTGGGACACTGAAGCAGCACTTATTCTGTTAAACGGGGTAGAAGTGGTCACTGAATAAAGATCTCCATTAAGTACCATGGACCCAGATTGATTCCTGAATACAACTCATCCTTCCCATTTCTACTGGAAGTTAAAAGTCTAGCTAGCTTTTTGTACAAAAGCTTCTGCTAATGCCAACCCTGGCTGTGACTGAGGTATGTCCGAACTGCTAATTTCCAAAAAGACTGTTCAAGCTTTTTCTGACTCAGGTGGAAGGAATAACTAGGAGAAGTCTTATATGTTTGCATGCCAAAGAGATCTGAATAGTTTGTACTAGGTGTAGGTAAGCATCCAAGCTTTTAGGTGCTTATCCAACCCTAACCCATGTGCTTCTCCCACTGCTAATCAAAATGCAGTTAGATTCTTGTTTATTTGCAAAGAACATAATTAATACAACAGAAGTCTTAGTTTAAAATGTTGCCCTGGTGGCTGACCCTGTAGAGAATTAACATAACAGAGTTTCTTCAACCCACACTTGGGTTTACATTTCATGTGATTTTAAAAAAAAAAGTTAAGCAATCAAATTTTGGCAAGACCTAGCAAAACTGCAATTTTTTTTGACCTTTTATTTATTAAATTAATCTGGATACAGTTTAATTTATTTTGCTAATATTCATGTATTGTTTCACGTGCCTTGAAATGGGAACTGAGGGCACTTTGATAAATGAACTGGAAAGTTGTCTAGTTCCGCCATGCCTTCTGTAAACATCTCTGTATCCTCTGCTGAAATTCCATTCTACAATTCCATGCAGCAGTGTATCTTCACAAACCGTAAATGATATTCCCATAACCTCTCCAGCAACACCACTGTAAAGGCATTATTATTCTTTTCCCCAGCAGTCAGTGAACACAACTGCCATTAAGTGGTGCTAAGTGAGCCTTTTGTACATTAAAGCCAGCAGGTCATGAACATTTTTTATGCATTTTTTCAATACACTTTGTCCCTATTAAAAAACAAAACACTGTTCAGTTCTTTAACCCACACACACGATGTCCCAGAAAGGGCTTAAGGTACACTCTCTCTCTCTGTATTGAGTAGTGAGAGAGGTTTTAAATCTAGATTTGTAAGTTTGGTACCTAGTAGAATACATTTTAGGCACCTTAAGCTGAGGTCCCCAAATGGGAGCTGTGCTCTCTTCACAAGTTTAATAGTTTGTGTTTTCATGAGATTTGTCACAATCCAAGTGGATCCAGAAAACAGTCTTTCAGTTTGGGTTATGCCATATTACAGCTTTATCACTTCAGTGGTTGCTATGCAAACAATATTTTCAACTCTAAATTTCAGTACCTAAAACCGATTCCTGAATACAGAATTTAGAGTTCCTGTTCACATTTTTATATTTAAACCCTGCTTGAAGCAAATATATGCTTTTTAGTAATGACTACCACAGCCAAGCTGGAAATTTTACTCACCCTATGAACATTTTGCAATTCCAAGTTGTACAGTATTCATTTGGCATACGCAAGCCCTAGCTTCAATTCCCGGGTCCATGCAATTTAGCCTAGGGATAAGAACTTGTCTCCTATATCCTAGGTGTGTAATCTAGCAACCATGCTATCAGCTATTCTTAGGCAATGGGAGAATTTTTTATTCTCCCAGGTCAGCCAAGGCATACAGTCAAGACAAGGCCAGAGAAAAAGCGCTTCAAGGATGTCAAGGCCAACTTAAAATAAATAAATAAAAATTTTAAAAGCAACATCGATGTCAACTCATGGGAGACTCACTGAGGACCACCCCAAATGGAGGAAGTCTACTGCAGGGATGTCAGTACTTTTGAAACATCATAATAACTACAGGAGATGGAAAAGTGGGAGCAGCAGAAACAGCATGTCACAGACCATATAACGAAGTCCAGTGCCACCCACCCTACATGAAAATATACATCCGAGCTGCAGTAGAGTCCGTCAATCCCAGATAGGCCTCATCCACCATCTTCACACACAGGGTTAAGACAACCATGAAAGACAATCATCCTTGAATGCAAGGGATTGCTGAAGGTGGTGACAATGGGGCTTTTTTAACCAGGATAAAAAACAAACAACCCCCCCACCATCCTGGAGCTGAAACTTGCCTCCCTCCCCTCCCCACCCCCTTTTTTTTTTAAACCAAAAAAAAAAAAAAAGGGAGTTATGTTCCCTTGACCTTTTTTTTTTAAACCAAAAAAAAAAAAAAGGGGGTTATGTTCCCTTAAAAAGTTTCTGCTTCGAGGCATTTTGTCAACACGTACTCAAAAAAAAAAAATCTCAAACAGCTCTAAGAATTTAAATAAACAAACAATAAATACAAAAAAGTGGTTTCAGCCGATCCTAGAGAAGGACTGCTTTGCTGTCACTGATCCACGCCTGCAGATTCCATATACAAACCTTGCAAATTTGACTGGCTAATTGCCTTCCACGTGTACTTCATAGGACCACCTCAACTACTCTTCTTCACATAAGCTACCGGGCTATTTCACCAGCCCAGGAAGGATCAATGCCATCCCAGAGCTTCTTTCAGGATCCTGCTTCAGTGTGAAATGCGTCAGTCAAACACTAACTTAGGAATACACTGAAATAAAGTCGGTCCTTTGTCCATTATGGGCTGCAGTTCCAAGAGGCTTTTCCCACATCTCCACTTGGTCTTTGTCCCACCTCATAGAGTAATTCAAGGACCAGCCTGCTCCATGCAGTTTCTCTAGCTCTGGGTGGCCTTTGTAGCGACTACATGCTCATCTGACAAATCACTTGACTCCCAGCCCCACAGCTGTTTAGTCACTGGTGGAGCTGGACTCAAAAACTTCCTTAAAAAGGAGCCAGGCAGCCTACTATATATTAGGACTGTGCAAGAACAGCACCATTTCGTTTTGACGGGACAGTGTTTCATTTCAAAAGCACTGTTCCATTTCATTTCGTCAAAACTGTTTCAAAGTTTCACCCATAGACTATAATGGGGAAGCATGAAACTGCCTATAACTTTTTCATCTGACACGGGCAAAAAAGTGACACTTGCAGGAATGGTAGCCCCTTCTGAGGCCATGAAGTCTGCTAGGTTTCAAGGAGATAGTGCAGGGGTTTCCGGGAAACTAAACCTCAAACTGTTCTGAGCAAAACTTGCGTCACTTGTAAGCGTGAAGGCACAGAGAAAGCTCAGTTCAGACAAGGCTTTTTATGCCGTTTTTCCATCCCTCCTTTATCCCTCACAGCCACTGGCCAGCTATGCATGTCAATATCAGAGCAGTCCTTCCCCCCCGCCCCCTTAGGTCTTTCCCCTCCCTCACCTTAGTTTTCCTTTAGCTGCAAGCAAGCACAGCTTTGAAACCCAAAACATTTTGAAACTTTTGAAATGTTTCGACTGCCCGTGTTCTGTTTAGAGGCTGTTTTGAAGCCTTTTGTTTCATTTCAATTTCGCTGTTTCAAGCTTGAAACAAGTCTAAATGAAACAACCAGTGAAATTTCGCACAGCCCTACTATATATCCCATTTCCTCATCTCATCCCCCCCCTGCACTTTTCAGAATTTCCTGTGACTGTGCTGGTACATAAAAAAAATGCCTTTATTAAATGCACTTTACAGCCAGCAGCTTGGGGGAGGATGTGATTGGGATAAAATGCTCCCAATCTAAAGTAAACTGGAGTAGGGGGGAAGGGGAGTGGTGGAAATTAGAGAGGCTCTCCAATCCCACCAACCCTCCCTTACCCCTTACCCCTCTCCTCTTCCTGATTGCACCCCTTCCCCCCACCCCAAATTACTTTCATCAGCTTCCAGACCTGGTAAACATCAGTAAAAGTGGCACCAGAGGCAGCTAATAATAGCCTGGTGCCAGTGGGGGAGTAGGAAAAGTACTGCCTCAGGGCTGGGGGCAGTAGCTGGGCTTTCCCAGCCCTGGGGCTGCATTGGGAGCAACCACAGAAGTTCAGTTAGATCAGTCTCACCATACCTCATCTAACTAAGTGCACTGCCAGGGTACAGTTAAATTAGTCAGGTCAGCCATTTTTTGACTAATCTAAGTTTCCTGAAACTTCTGTACAGTTCACACTGTCATTTTTAACATGATCTGACTTCCCCCTAACCTCTGTACATACCCTAAAATTCTTCCTTTTCCCCCTTTCTCTCTGCACATGCTAAGAGAGATACTGAACTCAATTAAAAGACTCCATTAGAGTTAACTTGGTTTTGGATCAAGCCTTATGACTGTTTTCTACCGTAACAGTCAAATTTCAAAGCTGAATAAGGAAGGGTATCATTATAAATTCAGTGTGATCTTTAACTTGGTAATAACCTGGGCCTCATTTAGCAAAGCACTTTGGTCATCCAAGTCTATGGGTAAATCCCTGACTTCAGTAAGGATTAAGCATATGCTGAAGTGTTCGGCTAGATTGAGACAACGTTGCTGCTACAAAATTTTACACAAAAGTTTGGCTTCTCCCTTTCTTTTCCTGCCTTCTTCTACTGCTTCCCAAGTTCTGCACCCTCACTACTGTGCTACTGCTGCCAGTATAGTCACCGTGTGAGGCCTTTCTGCCTCTTATTCCTGTTCTAGCTCAAGTTATTCAGGTGCTATACAAGTTAGCTGATCCTACATCTTGTCATGTTGTGCCTTCAAGTCCTCATCTCTTTTGTCCCTTATTGGACATTTGTAAGTCTTCTAGCCTTGAGCTATGTAAGCTACAAATACTGCTAAGGAACTCAGTATTAGCCTCCTCTTTTTCCATGTCAGTGTTCTTCAGAATCTGTCTAAACTCATCTTTTGAAAATAAAAGATATGATTTCACATGCAAATAGGAGTGAATATATGCTAATGTGCTTCAAATACAGACCGTGCGAGTCAGGGTTTATGAGCTGCATGTACAATTTTATTCTATATCTTCATAAATTTGTCACTTATTTATGTACATAAGCAAATGATAATTCTGCCTGCAAACAGAGCAACTTTCAGAGCATCCATTTCTTTTCTCTAAAGGAGCAATTGTGACCCCCACCCAAGTAACTTTAATGACCCAATCCCATGTGTAACAGAATTCAACTTTTAGCACTGGGCTATTTTTAAATTTCAGTCTTCTCAGTGTAACAGGTGCAATGAAATGAAACCTCAGATTGAAGATCCTTCCTATTTTGGGGAAAGGGAGTGACAAATGCAAATCCTCTGAGCCAAAGCAGTCTCTACAAGTTTGAGATATGGGTCCTATGGGACACAACAAGGAGGTTTAAGTTAGATATTAGGAAAAAACTCCCCCCAAAAGAGTAGTAAAGCACTGGAACAGGTTACCTCCTAAAGTCTCTTCCAACCTTAAATTTTCTATGATTCTAACCAAACCCAGAAAAAGGCTCTTTTTTCTTTATGGTCCAGATTTGGCTAAACCCCCAAGAAAGGGGATTATTGACTGAGATTCCCAACATTTCTGCTGTCTTTAATCATGGAAATCAACTGCCTTCATGAAATGGACACAGTCTGGGGCTAAAAAAAATAAATAAATAAATCCTGTGAGCGCTCAACACGTCAAATTACACTGAATCCAAACCCAGAATCTAGCCTGACACCCTGTCCCCAATGTAAACTCCACTACCTTTGTTCAACACGGAACAGTATCTGTGAAATACAATCCTCAATACTTTTGGAATCTAACTTGGTGCAGGAAACAATCTAAAAGTTGTCTCCTCTGTAAAGCACAACCAGAGTACTTTGATCTGGGGGATGTGTTTGGGAAGGTGAAAAGACGAAACAAAAACCCAAACCACCACACTAGAAAACCAAGTACTACCTAGTTGCACCATGAAATATACCCTAAAATATCAGGTAAGCCAGGGAAAGTGAGGGGGAGGGGTGAGGAACCAGGCCAGCTGTAGGGGATCAGCAAGTTTGTTTTTGTTCCAGCCCCCCGCTCCACCCCCCTGCTCCTTTCCCCATATAGCTGGCAAGGGATCCTACCCTGCTACTGCCTCTGCCCCAGAGCTCCTGAGTAGGGCCCTCACAGACAGGGTCCTTGGCTGGGTCGGCAGTGCCCTGCCCTCTGGTCTGCAGGAGTTGCCTGGCAGGACCCCTGGGGTCTGGGAGTCCCCTCACCTGTCCCACATGTGCCTGGATTGAGGTTCTGGAGGGGCAGGTGAGGGAACTCCAGGCTGAGGCAAGCAGGCTGCAGGGGAGGGGAGGGGGGGGGGTGGAAATCAGAGTTGCAGAGGATAAAATTGTTGGGTACTTGCATTCTCTGCAGAATGAGACCCCTAGTATAAAGATACCATGAGAGGGTCCCAAAGCACCCAAATGGAAGATGGTCAGCTCCAGAGCCAGACAGGGTGTGGTGGCGACTGTTTCCCCAGCACAACTGGGGAACAGATATGAATCCCTGGCAGCACTGAAGGATGATGCAGCAGAGGAAGTCACAGGGAAAGATGCATCCACAACAACCATGCAGGCTGAGCAACAATTGGGCAGTCAGAAGAAAAGATGCCAGGTCATCATTGTGAGCGACTTCCTCCCAAGAGGCATGGAGGGGCTTATTTGTCATCCAGATCCCATGGCACAGTAGGTTTGCTGCCTGCTCTGTGCCAGGATGCGAGACATCACTGCAAGGATTCCCAACCTTACCCAGCCCTCCGATTACTATCCCATGGTCCTTGTCTATGTGGGCACAAATGATGCGGCTAGGAGTAGTTCGGACCACATCTTGAGTGACTACAGTGATCTGGAGGCCTGGCTTAAGGTGGGGGCACAGGTGGTCTTCGCATTGATCCTCCCCATCGGCAGTTGCCATCAACACCAAGATGCCTGCATCAGAGAAGTCAACCCGAGTTGGTGGCATTGTGTGGATTTTGCCTTCTACAACCACAATCCATGCTTCCACGAGAGAGGCATCCTGGGACGAGATGGTCTTCATCTCTCTCCTAAAAATGTAAGAGTCTGTTCTCTTACAGGTTGGCTGATCTCCTCTGAAGGGCTTTAAACCAGGTTTGTTGGGGGATGGGGATGTAGTGGACAATGAGAACCTACATTCAGAGAACCATGAGCCATGCGATGCACAAAGGGCCTGATAGACATCAGGACAGGAGGGTACCAAGGGAACCCACTGAGGGAATTAAATGTCTCTACACTAATGCTAGGAGCATGGGGAACAAGCAGGGGGATCTTGAACTCCTGCTTGTAAGCAACAACTTCGACCTGGTTGAACTAACTGAAACCTGCTGGGACCCTACCTCACAATTGGGCGGTAGGCATTGAAGGTTAAAGGTTGCACAGATGGGGATAGAGGGGGGAAGGGTGTTGCTCTATGTTAAGGAGCAATATACATCTTCTATAATCAAGATGGCATCAGAGAAGGGCCAAACTGAGGTACTGTGGGTTAGGATAAAAGGGGGTTGAGGGGAAAGGGACTTGGTAGTGGGGGTCTACTACAGACCACCACATCATAAGGTGGAGCTAGACCTGGAATTCTCTGGGCAGCTCTCAGAAGCTGTACAATCAAGAGATACAGTTGTTATGAGTTACTTAAACTACCCTGCATCTGCTGGGAGGATCAGCCAGCCAGAAGTAATCATCCATGTAGGTTTTTAACTTGCATAGAGGTACCTCCTGCATTAGGTGGAGGTCATGATTCCACTAGGAGGAATGCCTTGCTGTACATGGGGGATCTGCAGGTACAAGGCAACCAAGGAGATAGAGAATTCAATCAGTTGATGGTCACTATCTGGTGAAGGATGGGAAAAAGTAACCAGCAGGGCAAAAGTGCTAGACTTCAGAAAGACCGACTTCAGGGTACTTGGGAGATTTAGTGGTGCATTAAGTCTCAAGAGCATTGAAAAAAGGAGATCCAGGAAGGGTGGTCATTCCTCAAGGAAGCAATCCTTCAGGCACAGAAGGAAGCAATCCCACTGCATAGAAAAAAGGGGACAAAGGGGCTAAACAGGGAAATCCAGAAAAGCATAAGGGCAAATAAAATAAAAATAAAAAAGAGGCATACAGGCTGTGGAAGCAAGGGGTAGCTACTAAAGAGGAGTATACCTCCTTGGCCTGCACTTGCTTGAAATCAGTTTGGAAGGCCAAAGCAGCATTAGAACTCGGGCTGGCTACAAAAATTAAGGACAACAAAAAGTCCTTCTTAGGTGTACAGGGAGCAAAAAGAAGGCACAGGGCAGTATAGGACACCTACAGGATAGACAAGGGCAGTTGGTGCCAGATAGGAGGGACAAAGCAGACCTCTTCAATGAGTTTTTTGCCTTTGTATTCTTGAGCTCTGATCTATATAAATCCCTCAAATGCATTAGTGGCAGAAGCAGGAGAAACACCAGCCCACCAACGGTCAGTGCCAACCTAGTAAAGAGACACTTGGAGGAGCTGGATATGTTTAAATCAGTGGGACTGGATAAGCTCAACCCAAGAGTACTGAAAGAATTAACCAGTGTCATAGCAGAGCCACTGGCATGACTGTTTGAGTACTTGTGGTGCTCAGGTGAGTTCCCCAAGGACTGGAAAAGGGCCAATGTAATCCCTATTTTCAAGAAGGGGAGGAAGGAGGATCTGGATAACTATAGACCAGTTAGTCTCACCTCTATCCTTGGGAAAATACTAGGGGGAAAAAAATTGAGGATCACATGTGTGAGAGTCTAGTGGTTCATATAATGCTGAAGGGCAGCCAGCACAGGTTCATAGCAGGTAGATCCTACCTGACTAACGTCATTTCTTTCTATGACCAGGTCACAAAGCTTAGATGCTGGTGTTGAGGTAAATATAATCTATTTGAAATTTAAGAAGGCCTTTGCACAGTGTCACAGAGCACCAAGGTGCCCTGCTCTTAGAGGGGCAGAAACTGCCAGAGGAAAAGCTTTTTAGTAGCTAGGGAGCCCTAGCAGGGAATAGGAGCCCACCTGTGGGTTGCCAGGGCAACTGGAGGGAGCAAATGACCCACACCTGCCAGCGGTCAGCTGCCTGTAGGAGGCAGAGCCTGGCTCTTATAAAGCCCAGGGCTGAGGCCAGGCTGGCAGGTCTCTGCTAGTAGCCAGAGAGGCAGGAGTTTGCTCAGCCATGACAAGAAGCAGTGAGAACCACAAGTACTGCTTGAGCAGAGTTACAGAAGGCAGCTCGGGAGGTTTGAGCCATGGTGTTAAGTTATAGCCAGGTGGCTTCAATTTGTGTTACAGCCTAGGGGCTTGTGGTTTTGCTTTGGCGTTGTTATTTATTAGACCGGTGGTTTGGGTGAGGCTATAGGGGTTGGAGGCGGCCTCATTGGGGACTCACAACAGAGGGTGAGGACCCCAGCGCCTGAGTGGGTGCAGCATACTCATAGGGACCCACAGTGGTGTGGGGGCCCTAGCGCCAGTGAGGGCGCAGCGTACTCAGGGGGAACCCACAGCCATGTGTAGACCCTGGTGCCAGTGAGGGCGCAGCTTACAGGGTGCTTAGACCCCAGCCCCAAAGAGGGAGCGTTTGAGAAGCCCCAGTGCGGGCGTAGCGAGCCCTAGAGAGGGGCACTTTGGAGAAGCCCCAGTGCGGGCGTAGCGAGCCCTAGAGAGGGGCAACTTTGAGAAGCCCAAATTGGGCACAATGAGCCCCAGGAAGGGGCAGCCTTTTTAAGAAGCCCTGTGCAGGCGTAGCAAGCCCCAGAGCGGGGCAATGATTGAGAAGCCTAGTGCGGGTGTAGCAAGCCCCAGGAAGGGGGCAATATTTTAGAAGCCCAAGTGTGGGTATGATGAGCCTCAGGGAGGGGGCACTATTGAGAAGGCCCTGAGAGAGGGCGACAGCATCGAGAAGCCCAGTGCGGGCGTGACAAGCCCCAAGGAAGGGAGCAGCATTTTAGAAGCCCGAGTGTGGGTGCAGAGAGCGCCCCAGAAAGGGGGGCATTATCGAGAAGCCCCAGTAAGGGCATAGCAGGCCCCAGGAGGGGGCACTATTGAAAAGGCCCAGACAGGGGGCAACAGCGCAGAGAAGGCCCCGAGAGAAGGCGACAGCACAGCGAAGGCCCGGAGTGGGCAAGTAGAGCCCCAGGAGGGGGCATCAGTGTACGGAGAGAGACAAACCAACGTCTATCCCATCTGCAAGGCTTGGGGTGTGGTATCAGGGGTGGTTGGAGCCACGCATAGCCCATAAGGCTAGAGTGCCCCGAAGCACCCATTTGTGCTAGACAAGACCCACGAGGGGTCCAGGAGTCTACGTGTCCAAGAGGGCATAAGGCAGCCTCCCAACTTAACTTAAGATCAAAGACGTGGCGGGCAAGAATAGAGGGTGCCCTTGGGCTGACTTGACATAGAGGGGGCCTCAAGGAGATCACGGCCCTCCTACAGGACTCTGCCGTGACACACAGTTTATCCTATTCTTATAAACAAATTGAATGGTTGTGCCATACAGAGATGATTACAGAGTCATGTGGATGGTAAATTGTCTTAAAGGTCATATCCAGAGTTTTGGTGGACAGGTCGGTATTGATCTTGAAAGATGTGGGCAGTGGGGTCCCCCCCAAGGCTTGGTCCTTGGACCAGTGCTGTTCAATATCTTCAGCAGCAACCTGGATGAGGGCATGGAAAGTATTCTGTCCAAAATTTGCAGATGACACCAAACTATGGGGTGAAGCAAATACACTGATGGGAAGAAACTGAATCCAGGAGGACCTGGACAGGTTAGAGAAGTGGGCAGAGAGCAACAGGATACAGTTCAACAAGGACAAGAACAAAGTGCTACACCTAGGGAGAGGGAATCACCAGCACACCTATAGGCTGGGGGATGACCTCAGCAGCAAAACAGCAGAAAGAGATCCAAGTCGTTGTCGACTCCAAGATGAACATGAGTCAATGTGACAACAAACAATGTTGCTGTTTTGCATGTGCCAGCCCCAGTCCTGATCAACCAGACATAGCGCTCTCAGGTTGCATGATGTTTCTGAAACTAAATGGAACAGTGCCCAAATCCTCAGAGAGAGAAAGAGAAAGAAAAAAAAAAAAAAGGTGGGGGGGAGGGCAGGTAATGATTTTAGCCCATGGTCCACATAGGGAGTTTTGGTGAGCTGTCATGGACCAGGTCAGTACCTAACCACCCCCAGCTAGTGCAATAGCTCACAAAAACTCCAAGCAGTCCCATCCCATTCACCTGGCTGCATGGGTCCCAAGGGCAGGAGGACCAGCTCCAGTTACTATGGCTAAGGCTGCCACATATGCATTAGCTAGTTGGGACTGAGGGACCCACCACAGGCCAGGCAAAACCCCTCAGTGGTCTGGATCGATTCTGTGAGCTGTACTTTGCTTAACCCTGCTTTAAGAGCTTAGTGTGTAGACTGAACCCAAAAAGGTGACAGGACTGGGCTTCTCAAAAGGTTCAGTCATAACTATAGAAGCCCACTTTTATTTTTTTTAATTTTTTTTTTAAAGCAGCCTATCACTTAAAACACTCATTCAGGAAATGGCAGACCTAGAGTCTAGACCCTGAAGACACATCCCACATTTCTCACCTCCCGTAAGTGTGTCTTAACCTCTTAGCCATCAGTTAGACATGATAGCACTCACACCCACTGAATTCATCATGAACAAAGAAAACAAGGTTAATGAGGCCATTAAGTGAGAATACAAGGTAGGGGATAGGTGAGAGGGCATTCTGGGTTTCAGCCTTTGCTCCCACCTTAACTCATGCATTTAACATTAAACAGTCATTGGATTTCAAACAAGACAATATCCAGGAAGCAGAAACTGGAGTCCAGAAATCTTTGCTCCCAGCTAAATTCCCTAATCAAGAGACTACATTCATGCCCCTTAAGGTATTTCCTCCTCCTGGCCCCACACATCTTGCATTCTTTTCTTCACAATGGCTCAGTTGCAACAGAAGGGTTAGAGAGCACACCTCTACACACCCATTCTATAGCTTAGCAGTGAGGGTACTTTTTTGAGAGGAGGGAGATTTGGGTTCAAATGCCCGTTAGACTGAGAAGGGCAGTAAACCCTAGACCTCCTGCTTCCTAGCCTAGTGATTAGACCACTTACCTATTACATGAAAGGTGACCCTGACCATTACTTTCTACTTGACTGTGCTTTAAAAAGAAAAATAACAAGTGCTGCTCCAGTCTTTGAGAGCATTGTAGGCATCTATTCTTGGGAGGGGGGGGTGGAAGGAGGGGAAGGGGGAAGAAGGCTCCAGGTTTTACATCCCATATTACCCAAGTTAGGCTTCTAAGCTCAAGAGAGGGGATAGTATTGTAGAAGCATGCCTGCATTTAAACCTTTCCTCCTGGTTAGATCAGAGTCTTAGAGTGATATAAGATCCTTCTAAGGGTGCTGCAGGCTTCCCCTCAATATTAGGAAACACCTATCCATGATTCACAAGACAAACCCAGAGATTTCAAATACGAATCCACAGTGTTAAAAACACTCTGACTTATGTTCTGAGTTCTTCACAACAGAATTCCTCTATTCTTTTGCAGTAAAGACTGAAAAGTAAGAGCTGACCCTTCCCCAAAGGGTACCTCAAGTCTAAAAAGGTTGAGAACTACTTGGCTAGGTCTAGGTGGCTTCTCACTCTGAACTCATGCTTTTTGGATCATCTTTCTGAGGCACTGAACTCTTTCCATACATCATCTTGGGCATCCACACTCCCGAGTGGGCTTTGGACAGCCAGTGCCTGAATCTTTAACAGGATCTAGTCCAAAAGATAACAATACGTATCATCAGGGAGTGTGTCACAGTGAGAATTTTTTAAAAGGACAATTCCTTGTTAGTAAAAAGCCTGACAACACATTGAGTTTCTCAGATTTACATTGGGTCTGAATTTGCCTTTAAGGTTTACAATATTTCATACCCTGAAAATTTCTAAACACTACAAAATTGTTAAAGTACGTGAAGAACGTAAACTAGGTTATTGCTGTTAAGATCAGCTTTGTCTTCTCACAGATAATTTGACTCTAGCATTATGCTGCAGAAAAAATAGGGTTCTCATTCATAATAAAAGGATAACAAATTTTAATAACCATTTTAAAATAAATCTAGCTAAAGCATAATAAGGATCAGACTTTCCACACTCATCTAAAGACTACCCTCTAAAACACAGTAAAATACATTTTTGTAAGCATTTTTGAAATAGCCGATTATTTAAGAAAAAAGCAACTTTTAGGAAGTTTGAGGATTAGAAACTATTTTAACTTATCAGGTCACTGGTTAAACACTGCAGTAATTCTCCAAGTCTAAAACTCTTGAAAAGAAGCGTTTCAGTTTCATAAATAATTTTCAATCAAGTGATTAATCTCTTGATTATTTTTAATTAGAATTTGCTCAATGTACATTATTTCCACTACTACCATAGGTAATAAATTATTTATGCCCTTAGTATTACATGACTCACAGAGTTGATGAATGGCTTATTTCAGAATGACTAAACAATCCATCACTTTTTTAGTATGAAAAGGGCAAAGTGTAGTGGAAGCCTAATAAATTTACTAAAGAGTGTCTGTGTACAGGGGGAAATTAAACAAATTAAATTAAAATTTCAGTTGCACACATGACTAAGCAGAAGACTGTTCCCAGGGTACCAGAGGTTAATAATAAGTTGCAGTGAGTCTGATGTACTAATTGCTTCTGGAAATGCCTTGAGCTAACAACTGCAGGCAAGGTATTTTTTTTTTTTTGTCTGTTTTGGTTTGGTCATTCAGCGTATGGACCAGGAGTTCCCCAATACCCTCTCGGAAGGTATGTCTGGCACTTTTTACCACACTACTCATCCCATTGATGCAGGGTCTCAAGTAGCCTTACTCCTTTAAGCCTATACTTCAATTGTTTAAAATTAACTTTAGGGAGATCTAACACTGCTTTTTATGCTTGGACATGCTGGTGTGACAGCTCAAACACAAGAAAGGTTCCACCCAACAGTTCCATCGAACAATCTTTGGAGTAGAAGCCATTTCCTCTGATACAGAAACACCAGAGACAATTCAGTTCACAGAATAAGTGCTGCTCTTCATTCTATACGTCACTGCATCCCAACCCATAGCTCATAAGTAACACACTCAGAGCCACATGGTATTTGGCTTTCCACAGATACCTGTTCTTCTAGACTGTCAGGGAGTACAACATATGAAGTTACCTGCAGCACATTACTTGCTCAGTACTCTTACCCATGGGCCAGTAAAGATTGGGCATCTCTGCTGTGTAGGGATTGGGAGGACTATGTGTTGTATCTTCATCTTTCTAAAGACAAGGGAATCTACACAAGCAACTGGAGTCAAGGAGAAGCACAGAAAGGGCAAATTGATTGCAACTCCAAAAATAGATAATTCAAGAGTTCCTGAATAGCACAGTTATGAATGGAAGAAAAGAAATCATGTGGCAGGTAGAGAGAGCTTAGCTTCCTACAAGAGTCAATATTTTGTTGTGGACTAAGACATCAAAAACTGAGTAAAGTCTCAAGTTGTCTTGCTTCTTTTTCCAGCCACTGGATCTTGTAATACCCTTTCCTACTAGATTAAGAAGCCCTACCTAAAAAAAAAAAAAGAAAACACACAACACTATATACACTTTTACTCTATAGGCACTTGCAGACCATGGTCTAGTCACCACTCAACTTTATTCCAAATAGACTTAAGAAGCTCCATTTATTCTGTCATTGTAAAACATGATTAGAGGGCCTTTCTTCTCTCCAAAAACCTTACAAACTTTTTGAAATTGATACCAGAACTGAACACCCTATTCCAATTACAGTTTCAATAGTGACAGAGACAATATCAGCTCTCTTCTCTTTCATAAAACTATCCTATTCATACAAATCAAAAGAGGAAATAGGTGCACGTTAAGTAATTTCTACATGGAAAACCTCTTTTTACATCAAAATAATGGAGTATACCATAAGCATCAGATTCTACTACTTTTATTCTGGTTGAGTAGCACTTTACTACTGGAGTACACCAAATAATTTGCATTGAAGGATAATGAAGTAATGAGGAATAAGCAGCATTGATATAGAGAACAAATCTTGCTTGATTGCTTTTCTGACAAAAGTGGAAGATAAGCAGTTGAAGGAGAAACAGTAGATGTAATAAAAGGTATTTGGATTAAAGAAAATATTTGGTAAGGACCACACCAAAAGTCTCTCTCCAAACTGAAGTGGGTTGATCAAGCACGAACCACAGGGTATAGCAGAGAACAAGTTAATCACTTAAGCAGAGAGGTCCAGACTTCTTAATAGCAGCAAGGCTTTATCAACTGGTAGTCAACCTATCAGCCTCTGTTCTACCCTCCTGAGTATGGCAGGAGCCATTCTATGAAAGGAGGGCTAAGAAAATAATAGATCCTGGGGAAAGATGCTGTAGCCTGTTGTTTCATTATCTTTCATATAGCAGCCCTGGGACAGGCTCTCTATCACTACATCCTCTGGAGCCACTTTACTAGGGAGTCACCCAATCAGAAGACAGCAGTCAGAGCATCTTCCCTCCTCCCCCCCCCGCACCTTCTAGACAGGGGGGCAAGTAGCCCATACATTCCCCAGAACAAGTGCAACTCATGGACTTGTGTGTGGGTTCAATGGCCCTACAGCTGACAACCCCTGGCTCCGATGATATAAGTGGCATCTTCAGGCCCCTGTCACAAGTTTCTGCCATATTCACTGGCTTCTCATCACAACATCTGAAAGTCTCTGGTTTGGTTCTGTAAAGATTCAAAAAACACAGGAAACTTAGTAGAATAGATCAGACCCATGGCATAACTATAGTAACTCACCTCCTACAGTGACCAGTTTCAAAGGGTCCTTCAGGTAAAGGTACAGAGGTATAACAGGGCAGCTCTGCAGAATGGCAGTGCATTGGGTAGTACTGGCTGCTATGCTGAAGGTGTACATGTCCCTTGCAGCTATTGGATAGCCTTCTCCAAGGGAACAAACCGCCCCCCCAACAAGCCAAGAATACCCACACACAATCCCCTCTTGATTCCCCAGTAGCCAAACAGTTCCTGTGTGAAAAATTATTTCCTTTTATCAGTTTTGCACTGACTACCTTTCAGTTTCACTGGATGTCCCCTCTTTTTACTTATGGAAAAAGCAGAATGAATCCTATAATTGTTTTTTTCATTACCATTTAGTATGTGCTTGCCTCCATAACAGAAGCAGATAAGAGGAATATAGAACTGTGTGTGACCTCCTGTTGCAGGCCACCACATCATATAAGCCCATTCATAA
This sequence comes from Alligator sinensis, assembly GCF_000455745.1. Lineage (NCBI taxonomy): Eukaryota > Metazoa > Chordata > Crocodylia > Alligatoridae > Alligator > Alligator sinensis. The sequence continues at coordinate 853,149 of NW_005842660.1, read as the reverse complement.
CCTGAGTGAGCACTGAGAAGGGGCATGATGAAATAAGAAGGCTTGATCCTTTTAAATTTTCTTCATACAGAAGTTTCCATATTCCTTATCATCTTTGCCAAGTTCTATCCCCTGCTATTTCCAATACCTCCTCCCCAAGATGGAACTAGTCCTCCTTGCTCATCCTTCATGATGAATGCTAAAATATCACCCTTTACTATGCTTTGTTTTCCATACACCAGCACGCACGCATGTAGGCATGTTAGGAAGGGCTATCCATAAGGAAACCAGCGTCTTTATCCAGAGATGGGCAGAAAATGTAAAAATAATTTAAGAATGGAAGTTACTCCCCCCACCCCCCAAGTCCTTTTGGTAGTTCTGCTTTAAAGTCTCTTGAAAGGCCACAAGGTCAGCCATATTTCTGGAACAAGATAATGATTTCTCCATTAGCCAGACTTCTTTACATTGTTAGAAACAGCACCCTTTCAAGTTTTACAGGGGGACCATGGCTGCCCAGATATGACATGCCACAATCACCATTATTTGTTAGATATGCTTATACACTAGCTTGTGACTGGGCTGCAATTAAAGCAGCAGTTCCCGTCTCACTGCTGACCAAAAAGTTGTCTCCATCACCAACATGCTGTCTATTTGTGGTACTTATATGGTCCTCCAATAGCACATCTTCAAAAAATTATCATCCTACCCTCCTCTTGCAGGGAGAAATGCTAATAACCCCATTGGGACATCATAGATGAGACATGCTAAAAGGGACTTCAGGAGGTCACCTAATCCAAATGCTTACCTGAGGTAGTTTAGACTGATCTTCCTACCTCAGATAAAAGTTTTTCTAGCCTTGTACTTAAAAAACTTCCAATGACTAAGATTCCATAATTACCCTCAGCAACCTGTTCCAGCATTCAACTACCCAAATTGTTAGAAAGTTCTTCTTAATATCCACCACAGTTTGCGAGTTGGACAATTTGGACCCATTACTTCTTGTCCTTTCCCTGTAGACGCATACCCAACTGATCAGATTGTTTAGAGAGAGGCTGGTGAAGACTTATGAAACCCCCCTTCATGTGTTTAATTTTCCAACTTAAGCATTCTCCTTTGTTACATTTTCTAGATCTCTGGCCATTTTTGTTGCTCTCTGGACTTTTTCCAAATTCCTCCACATCCTTCTTAAAACGTGGTATGCAAAACTGGACACAGTATTCCAGGTGAGACCTTACCAGTGCTGACTAAAGCCGAAGAATCACTTTCCTCATAGCCTTGTTAGTATATTCCAGTATGCTATTAGCATTTTGTAATAATATTACACTGTTGACTCATATTAAACCCATGTTTCACAATACCTCCCAGATACTTTTTGCCAAGCCTGCAGTGAACCACTCAATGTCCATTTTGTATTTGTGTGTTTAATTGACCTGTCCTAAGTTCAGTACTTGTTCTTTCCATTAAATTTCACATAATTTTTACAATGTATCAAAAACATTTTGAGTCCCATCTCATCCTCTAAAGTTTCTGCCACTCTCAGGCATCCCAGCTTGGTGTCATCTGCAAATTTACCAAGTGTGTAGTCAATTCCATTCTCCAAGTCCATTACAAGCCATACTGGATCCAGGACAGAGCCCTGGAGACCCCACTGATCTGTCTATAGTTCTCCAAGTCCTCCTTCCCTATAATATATTTAGATTCTTTGATGTATATGTTTCTAAGCTCCTAGAAAATAAGTAGGCAATAAGGAACAGCCAACCTAGATCTGGCAGGAGGAAGTCATACTTAACAAATATGATCTACTTATGATATGGTAGGATTTGTGGACAGGGAGATACAAGTGGATGTGATAATGCCTTAGTTTTTTTAAAGCCTTTCCTACCATCTCCTAGGACATTCTCACACATAATATAAGAAAATAGAATAAGGTAGCTGTAGGCTGCTGTTGAGTGGTGCTACAGGGTACCCACCTGTAGGGACCTCAAACCCCACCTGTAAGGACGCATCAGCAAACAAACAAAAGTTAACAGAGGAAAAGGTGGGGGAAGGGGGTGAAAGAGGGGAAGAGGGCCAGGTACCCCTGGATCCTCTTCCCATTCTATTAACTGGGTAGAAGCTCCATTACAGTGCACATAACTGGTTAGATAGATAATCTTGTTCAAAGCGGAGAAGGTATTCCCAGTAAAAACGTGACAGGAACTATAGTTGCCTTTTTCCAATCATCTGGGACCTCACTTGACCTGCATGATTTCTCAAACATAAATAGCCAACAGTTCTACAACCACTTCAGCCAATTTCCCAAGTTTCATCTAGTCCTTCTGATGTCAAAACATCCAGTTTGTCCAAGTACTCTTTCACTACTCTGGGCTCATTATCTTCTCCTCCCCTATCCTTGCTGCTACTTGGGTCTGTCATCTGATAGTTGACCTTTTTTATTGAGAACTGAAATAAATAAATAAATAAAAGAAAAAGAAAAAAAGGCATTAAACACTTCAACTTTCTCTGTATCCTCCATTATTGGCTTCCCCTCCACATGCAGTGAGGGACCTGTGCTTTTCCCAGCCTTCCTCCTACTTCTGATATACTTAACAGAATGTTTTTTGCCCTTTGCTTCCTTTCTGGAAATTTGAGTCACTGAGAAACTAAAACTGAAATTTGCAATAGCACCGAAGTTCGATCCTAAGCCACTAAGAAATAATATAATTTTTTTAGAGCCAGATTTTTAAGTGAGTGACCAAAAACTCCATTTGAGAGTAGATGAGGATTTCCTTCCTACACAACAGGACCACAAGCTTTCCACTGTTCCAAGTGGTTCATCAGTGAATACTGAGCCCTCTTACAAATTAATTTAAATTTACTGACCTCAGCAGACTTTTTCTGCTAATGTTTTATGAACAAGGTTTGCTTGCATGAGGGTTCATACACAAAAGTCATCTCTACATAGATCACCACATGGCCCAAATCTCACTTAAAGTTTCCAGTGAGATTCAGATGGTCTCCAGGCCACATGCTCTTCCTCTGTACAGGGGTAAGTCTCTCTCAGAAATTAAATGCACATGGAACACAAACACTCAGAACAATCCAGTTGACAAGCTGAATGAGTACTCACAGGAACTGCTTCTCCCTCCTCTTGATCAGGTCTGCATAAAGAACAACATGTCATTCTAGTGCAAGTGCCATCTGAGCTATATTTTATGGTTCAATTCAAACAGTACTAACAGTCAGAGTGGCTGAGATACATGCATGTCTAGTTAACTGATTCTGGAAGTCTGTTTCTTTTGCAGGCTAACCAAGCATAATGTCAACATTTCTAACAAATACGAAATTGTGTCTGAAAAGCTGTCAGTAAGGAAATGAAAGAGAAGCCAGGAGGGGAAAAAAACCCCACAGGTACAAGTTAAGCAATGAATTAGAACTTCTGTTTGAGCTAGTAACTGAATATTGGGGCTTTGGATTACAAATTAGCACTGGTGTCAACGGACACTAAAATAAATCACTGGGGTGCCTGTTGAGATAAGATCCTTTGACCCCTAATCACTGGAGCTCCTGATTTCCCACCACTGATTAAGCAGCTCTCACACAGTGAAAACATTAATTCGGCATGAAAAGTGCTTCATTCTGACTCAAAATTATAGAGGTAGGTTCAGAAGGAAGGTGGAAAAAAAACCAGACAAACACATAGGATGAACAAATTACTTGCAATAAACAAGACAGATGGAAGTTTTAAATGATTGAAAGACACCAATGATTCAGAGAATCAATGTCCTGCTCTGATGCACATATCCTGCATTTCCCTCATTAAACCATTCTAGCCAAGTACCTGTCTAACCTGCTCTTTAAAATTTCTAGGAATGGAGATTCCACAACTTCAAGGTAGCCTGTTTCAAAGCTTGATTACCTTCATGGTCAGAAAGTTTTTCCTAATCTCTAGATTAAGTTTCCTTTGCTGTACTTTCAAGCCATTGTTCCTAGGCCTGGGCCCTACAGGCACAGAAAAGAGCCCATGCCCATCCTCTGTACTCACTGTTCAGGTATTTGAAGATTATTGTCAAATCCCCCTTCAGTCTTCTTCTCCAAACTAAGTAAGCCTGGTCCTTTCAGCCTTTCCTCATAAATCATTATTCCCAGGTCCCTAATCATTTTTATTGCCCTGCACTAGACCTTCTTCAACCTGTCCACATCTTTCTTGAAGCATGGGACTTAAAACTAGACACAGTGGCCATGCGTAGATGAAACAAGGGGCATGTGTACATGACACTTTAAAGCAGGTTAAATGCTTTTGCATCATGTTAATGGTGTTGGTGTCTGTACACGTTGACAGCATATTGAACAGTAATTCCAGCAAATTTGCAAATGTAGCAAATTTGGCAGCATGATGTGCCTTAAAAGATTTGGGGTGCAGCAAGCTAAACCTCCTCCAAAGAGTTTTAGTTTAGTTTTCTGCTCTAAAGCCACAGAGCAAAGCACTGGCTTCCATGCAGCTCAGGGACTCTGCAGGAAGCCCGTGTAGGCAGCCTGGCAGCAGCCTGGGAAAGCAGGCTCTGCCTAAGAAACAAAGTAGTGATCTTCCCCCCCTGCCCCGCCACCAGAGCCAGCCTGCTTGAGCTGCGTGGGGGGCTGGTACTTTCCTCTGCGGTTGCAGTGCCCCCTGGGACTGCCCAAGTCAAGTGCCTTTGGGCAGGTGCCACCTGGGGTGGGGGGTGCTGCTGCTGCAGAGGGAAGCTCTATTTCCCCCCTACAGCACAGGGACCACTCCACCTACTGGCAGCTCACCCTCCCCTCCCTGCTGCTGAGGTAGGTACGTTCGTGTGTGTGCATGCATGACATGAGGGTTTAAAGGGCCCCAAATTGAAGCGGAGTTTTTAAAAACCCACCGCTTCGGTTTAAGGCCCGATTTTGTCTACTCATGCCCAGTGTTCCAGGTATTCAGAAGAATCACTTCCTTTGTTTTGAAAGCAACATCCCTGTTAATGGCACCCAGCATGCTGTTGGCTTCCCCCCAAGCAGCACAACGTTGGCTCACATTCAGGCTGCAATACTTCAGAGAGAGACCATGAACTCCTCAGTCTCCATTTGTACATACAATTATTCTGTCCCAAGTGCAAGACTTTGCATTTGTCCTGTTGAATTTCATCTAATTGATTCTGGATTATTTCTCTAGTCTATCCAGGTCATTCTGGAATCTTCCCCACCCCCCTCCCCCAGATCTGTGCACGAAATGAGAGCTTTGCCCCAGGTGCTGAAGTTCCTTGCCACGGTACTGGAGTTTGGGAAAGTACCTCAGACAGAACAAGCCACCAGTAGAATAAGCACTGGTGAAAAAATAGCAGGTGCAATTCCACCCAAATAGCCACATTGGCAGCTAGAAGTCACTGCTGCTTCAGGAACCTAGCTGCCCTGTTACACATCTGAAAGTCAATGACATCTCTCAAAACATACAGGCAAATACCTGAATATGAGCATGTTGCAGCTGCTTAAACAAAATCCTAAGCAGCATTTCCTCGGGGTAATAGTTACAACAAAGACAAATTGCTCTAATGATAACTATATAGGTTTGGGAAATATTATTGTTCTCAGTGTTACTATGTTATATACTAGTTTCACAGAGCCATATGAACCCATGGAATTTCTTTACAACTAATTTTTTTCTGGCATGAAGTCACTTCATTACACTAATTGGGAAAACAAAGCAGATAGAAAACTCAACTTTTAAAATGCTTAACAAATCGCCATGCCTTTTAAATGTATTATTATTGTTTACCTCTTACAAAAACAGTACTTAATGTGTTTGTGTACCTTCAATGTCCTTGGAAATATGGTAGGTGTCACTGGTTCATCACTGAGCCAAGCGTTGTACTGCTGAGTCTATGTAGCAGGAATCACTGTATCTTCATTTCATCACCACCCTTGCGCCCAGAGTAGAGGTGAACAGGCACATAGGTAAACACTAGAAAATGTGCATGGGAGCAGCAGGGAACTGAAAAGGAAATGCAAAGCACCCACAGAATATGTAGCCCTCATTAAATATTGAGGAGCGTCTGAAAAGACATTTGCCCACAACACTCACTTTCTAGCATTAAAAAAAAAAAATGCACAACCAAACACTTCCCACTCTACCCTTAAGTTTTGCCATGTGAAGTTATGCAGAATGTTTCATTTGTGATTTTCCATTTCTGAATCTTTTGCAATTTTCTGCTACAACAGCTTTACCCGTGATGTTGCAAGGTAAAGTACCTTTGCTGAAAATTGTGTAGATAAGTGCACACTATAACTATTGATTTAAAAAAAAAAAAAAATCATTAAGCAGAAGCCAGAAAAGATGATTTAGCTCAGTATGGAGTGTTGACTTCAGAAATCATTTACGTCTGATTAGCCACCCTATCTTTTCTATTTGTTTTCAGTGGGGCTGCACATTGGACACAGAGCAAGGAAGAGGTTTATAGACAATCTGGTGGTTAGTAAGGGTTGCTGTCAAGAGCCTTGCCCTACAGTATTTTTTTCATTGTATCAGTGAGCAAGTGTCCTGGCTGTTATCATTATCTATGCTCCAGTACACATGCTGGCAAGTCTGATATAGCATGGGTATCACTAGGCATAGTTAAAAGAAGGGAAAACAAGACTGGGGCTCTCTCTGGCCTTTCAGGTCTCTTTGTTTTCTACTTCAAGGCATGATTTCCTGTTATTAGGCAGCTTAAGTTTAGGATACATTTATCCAAGTACTAAGAATCTCCCAACTATTTATTTTGACTTTTGCTCATCAGTGAAAGATACACAATGGCAGCCCTGAAGACTTATGCTTCCTATATTGTGTGCATTTGTGGTACTAAGAGTCAGAACTGGGATGAAGGCCCATCAAGCCAAATGCTGTACAGGCACATATCGAGAACCCATCAGCTACTTACAGCCGGAATGATCTAAGTTAATCAGAACTAAGGGTGTGTTAGTTCTAGAGAAACTGAAGCAAATAAATTAAGAGTATGGTTTTCAGAAGTGCCCTGCTTCCCTTAATATACATAAGGTCACCCAACAGGTCTTTGGCAGAGTTGTGACTCGAATCCAAGCCTTCCAATCCTCAGCCTCATTCTCCCACTGCAAAGACATTATCTCTGTCCTCTAATTGTTTCTGCTTGTTTTTGCTTTTTGAAAATCAGCAAAGAACAAAAACCAAAAAATTTATACATCTGACTAAAGCAGTGGCACAGGCTTTTCCAGAATACCTTGGTCTCAGGTCCCAGTCCTAGTGGAGAGAAACCATTTCTGTACCTGTTCAATATCTGGATTCTAGTGAAGTTACCAAGAAGGGAGACAGTTGGTTTTGGCTTGAGAGCCTATGCAGTAGGAACTTGGTCTCACGCAAGCCACTGGAAAACTATGAAGTTAGATTTGCTTGCACTATCCTAGCCAGATTCATTCGGGAAAATGTGGGCTTGCTTCCACTGTACATTAGAGACCCTCAAGGCCAAGCCTCCACAGAGGAATGTGGAATGTCTCCAGGTAGGATAAGTGTTAGTTGAATGCGAGGGTTGCGGGACAAGGGAGAGAAAGTCAGCATAAAGGATCTTCTCTCAGATTCATTCTGGCAATTAGGCCTCCAGGGAAGTACCTGATCTAGGCAGGAAGGTACTGAAGAGCAGTCCAAGATAGAGCTGTAAGGGAGAGATACCAGTACAAGGACCAGGATCAAGCTGGCTAGAGACATTTTAGTGCAACTGTATTTCACTTAAATGATTCATTAAACTGAGTCATTTCTGCCAGAATTTTATTTCAGAAGAACAGAAAATATTTCTGACAATGTGGAAATTTCCTGTTTTGGCACTTAGAATGAAATGTTTCAATTTATGTTTTGAAATTACTTGGTTGCAAATTTAAATTGTACACTATCATACAATATTTAGAAAGCAAGCATAAAGAAGCATTTTGATTTTGTCTAACTGAAGTTGTTTTTATCAAGCCAAATCCAAGTCTGGAAATTTTCCTTTGGAGAATTTTAAAAGCTCTGGTTTTCATTCCAATTCCAATTCAAGCCAAAATTCAAAATCTAACAAAGGGAGACTTCCATCCTAGGTGCTGCTCTAGCCAGGAGATCACTAAAGCACCAGTGTCAGTTCAGTTTCAGACAAGAACTCAAACTTAAATATTTCACCAAATTGAGCCTGCAGACATTTTGAAGTTACTCTTAACAAACATTTTCATCATTCTTTACCAGTGTCCACCTTCAGGCAAACAGACATTTCTTATTTAAGCAGCTTTCCAAAGAGCAGCTGAATTAGAAACCAGCATTATGCTGGCAGCATAGTATGCCCTGAGAAAGAAAAATAACCCTATGCTGTGTTACTGCACATTTGCTCAGGCTTCAGTGGCAAAGAAGAAGAAAAAACACTGAGTGTTTTCACAGTCTCCCAAAGTAGAAAAGCAAAAGTTACAGCTGGGAAAACAGGAGGCTTGGACCCCAACTCCTCCTTACCCAATTCAGCTTCTCCAAGCTCCCAAATGCAAGCCTGCAGGGATGGTGCTTGAACAAGTTCCAGATAGTAACCCTCAGTTTGGACTCCTGCCTGTCTAGGAACAGGGCCTGAACAACTTATATCCTGTTGCCAGAGACAGTTTCACACTTATTTGCCCAGCCATTAGAAAAATCAGTCAGAAAAGGGTCATACACTATTGCTCTTCTATCAGGCCAGAAGTTAGGCAGACTGGACAGGACATGGACTAAGACAGTGGTACCTAAACTTTTCCCTTGCCATGTGTTGGATGGGCAGTGCCCTATCCATCCAGGAGCCAGATCTGGCTAATGGCCCCATCTGGGGCCCAGGATGGGAGTGTAGGGACCATCCAGCCCCACAAATGAAAAGGGAGCATGATCCAGTCCCAACCCAGACCCATGGGAGAAACAGGGTGTGGCCTGACCACACAGGAGGAAGGGGGCATAGCCCCCTTGGGGTTTGGGAAATTTGTTTCCATATTAATGGCCACTGCTCCCCCACTGCCAAATTTCCCCAATGTGTGGGAAGCCCTGCAGGCCAGATTCCAAGGCTCTGCTGGCTACACCCATCCCTTAGGCCAGAGGCTGAGGATCTATGGACAAAGACATCACCCTGTTTCCAGGTATAATTACATTTTTGGGAGCTCCTACAGAGGAGCTCAAATATGTCCCTTCCCCAAATTCAGACATGTTCCCTAAATCACAAAACACCTTTTGGAGAAGGATGCCTCACAGAAACTCTGGATCGCTGAGTGTACTGAAAGAGCCTTGGCTTAAACAAATTTAAAAAATTGTCTCTGCATATACAACTTTTTGGACAGAAAGCTCTGAAAGCAGAGCCAATCAATCCTATTTCCTCAAAGAGAGAAGCCTCAGAAAGGTTTTTATTGACCACAAAAAGAGTTTTCTCCTCATACTCATAAGAGCAACCCAGATGCTGCTAACTGGACTCAGTTGCATCCCATCAGTCCCAACTCTGATTCTCCATGGGAACTGTTACAGGGTGCCATTGGCAAGTGTCTCTGGGGTTCAGTCCACAGCTGGTCCTGCACTCCTCCTCCTTTATGTACCTGCTGTACCTCTTTGTTAAAGGGACCAAAGAGGTTGCCTTCTCCCATAGGAGAAGATGGGTGAGGTGGTGAGACTAGATCTTAACATCCCAGTCTGCCTTTTCTTACTTAAATCTCTGTTACCCTCCTTCCAAGGACTCAGCTTCTCCAGCCATATTCTCTCTTATTGTCCCTGGATAATGGACTTGTTGCACTCTCTCTTGGGTCTCAAACCCAGAACTTTTAGCTGTACTAGCCAATAAATTAAGTCCTAGGCCAGGCCTATGGGCTGCCCTTTTGGAGCCTAGGCCTCAGAGCAAGTACGCTCTGTTCTAATGTGAGCTCAGAATTGATCCAGAGTTAGTCACCAGAGTATCATTCCTTGGCACAGCTATGCAGTCTCCTTATTTCCCTTATAACTGCACCAGGTCCACCAGCTGTAATCAATATATGTTTAACAGAACTGCCTCTCCTCTGGGTGACAGAGTCCAAAACACAAAACTTAACCACCTTGACCTAAAAGGTAACAAAAAACAATCTATCTTACCATGGCTGAGATCCTCGGGTCCACTGCTTTCCTGTTGCTGGGATGCCTCCCCTTTCCCTCTTCCAGGCTCTCCTCTTTTTCTGCTTACTGCCTGGGACCAGTCTTTATGCCCCCACACCCTTCCCCTTTGTTAATTAACTGACCCTGCATGGTCAGGCTAGCACAGGATGCTTGAAGTTTCTGATCAGGGTGAGTGCAGCTTGATGACAGCTGTGTCTCTTTGCCCTCCTGTACCAGTCTCTCGCTCCTTCTGGGTTGGCAAGTCCTAGTTTTCTGAATCTATTTCCAGTAACAGGGGAGCAACCCCCTGTTACAGGAATGTACCTCAAAACTTCTAAGCTATTGTTAGGCCACCTTTTACAGTCACCAACAGGAGAGAGGCAGCAAGGCAGTAAGGTCAACTTCAGGGGGTCTCCAGGCCCCATATATCACTCCACTGTAACCCCTGAGGGACAGAAGCAAACACAGGGCAATATCCAGATTTGGTCAAGTACAGCAGCATTGACAGCCCTATGCAATCAAGAACTTAAAAAGTCATGATGCTGGCTTAAAAAAAAAAAATCAAAAGATTTCCTAAAATAACAAATTGGTGCAGTCTTTTCTTTTCCTTTTGGCTTCTGACGCCTTCAGGGGGAACTGCCCAGCCTCCCACGAATCATACCTGAACCTTTGAGGGTTCAATTCAGCCTTAAAGATACATAATCCATTACATCCTACCCCTGGGAAACTCCAAAGGAACACCACAGCCTCTGCATTGCCCCAGTAGAGGGAGCTACCCTCCCAACCCCACTCAGATACCGTCTTAACCCTCCTATGCAGTTCACTGGGCATCTGCTCATCTTCCCAGTCTAAATGCTATCCAGCCTGCTCACATTGTGAAACAATAGCCATTTTGCTGTTTCACAAAACAGTAGGAGCCATCTTTATTTAGGGCAATCACAATCAGCTCTGGAAATGGTAGCCATTTTGCAGGCTTCATTCTTATTATTTGAATAGAAGCTGGCAGTCATTTTGAATAAAGAAAACTGGTAGGTTAACAGTCTTTGATTGTGTTTCCATTGAACTTGGTAAAATAGACCAAAACAAACTTGTGGCTGTTATAATAAAACCACTAGAGTTGGAAATGCTTATATGGTGAGCAGAATTAGAAGTAGACCTGTACTGGGAAAGTGTGTTGTGTTAGAAAATGCAGTAAGATGCCCATTAGGCACTAACAAACTATTAGATTCTCAATTTTTTCTTATAATGGACAGGTGCCCTTCTTAGCCACAAAGAGCTAATGTGCTGTATACTGCATTACTCATATAGGGTTTATTTAGAAGTTTATAAAATAATAACATTTACTAAAGCCCTAAAAGACTGACCGCACAATTGCACAGTCCACCCAGGAATTATCCAATAAAGCCCATCTTCAATCCAGAAATTTCCTAGACCTTTCCTTAAGAACTGCCTATATTTTAGGATACCATATTTTTAAACTCAAAACTAGGGTGACATCTTCCATGTCTAAGAAGAGTTATGAAGCCATAGAGAAGACAGAGGCAGGACACTCTCCTCTTGAAGTCAGGGTATTATACAGTTAAGACTGGAAGATTAATGGGGCCAGGAGGAGAAGGTGTAAGACAAAGGGTGAGTTTGTATCCCAGTGATTTTGGCACTTATCTCACAAGCAGATCTTCATGTTCTGCCCTCTGTACTCAGCATTTTCCATTACACAGACAGTGAAGAAAATGGAAACCAATCTCAAAAGCAGACACCAGAACTGAGGACTCCCTGCTCTTAAGTGGGCACATATAGATGAGACACTTTACTGTGCATTAGACTAATCTGATGTGCAGTAAAGCATCACCATCTACACATGTGTGGCAATTTCTGTGCATGAGATCAGTATAATGTGCTGTTTGATAGTAATGACAGATACAAGTACTAGAAAATGGTATATTAAACTAATGCACCTCAGCACACATGTAGACACTGACATCACGCTGCCTGCTGGGGCTATAGGGACCTCTGGCCTGACCCCTGGGGCCTGTGCCAGCATCTGCATGCTCCGTGGGCTCTGTGCGCCAGTGCTGTGAGCACATGCTAGGTAGGGTGACCACCAATCCCTAATTAGGCAGGACAGTCCTGAAATATAAACAATAAGTCCTGGTCCCAGGCTGAATGACTCCAGGACACCATTTGTCCTGGATTCCCATCGACACACTCAACTATCACCCCAGTATTGTGTGCAGGAATTCAGGTTTTCTATTTGCCATGGAAAAATGTAGATTTTCTCTTTTAAGGAGAAAAATTGATTGGGCCACTGAGAGTAAGAGCAAGGCCTCATACAAGCAGGAACGAGACACACTGGGCTCATCTACATGTGCAATTAATGCACCTGAATTTATTGGGCAGTCTGTTGTGTTCTGGAGGGAAATAAAGGTTGGTGTTTGCTGAAAACAGCCCATATTGCATGTGATCTTGGGGTTGCCCCGTGGGCCTGAGATCTAAGGGTGGCTACCCAGGCACCCAACTACAGGGGGTAGAGGAGGAGGTGGGCAGCAAGTACCTTGCAGGCATGGTGCTTTGGCCACAACTGCCAGGGGGAGGGCAAGGAGCATCCATGGTGTGTTGGCCACAGGCTCCCAAGACACCATCCTCTGCCAGCCTGAGGCTGCCCCCAATGTCCTTTGCCAGCCCAGGGCTGGCACCCAGGCAGCTGTGGCTGGAGCCTGGAGTTCCCCCTGGCTGTTGCAGGGAGGCAGAGCAGGATAGGAACAGACCTGGACTTGACTGCTCCTGTTGGGTTAAATTTGCTCCCAATAGGGTCACAAGTGTAGACACGTGACCAGGTTTAGTTTAATGCACCTGAATTTACTGCCCAGTAAATTCAGGTGCATTAATTGCACATGTAGATGAGCCCAGTGTGTCTTGTTCCCTCTTGTACCTGACCTTGGTCTAACTCTTAGCAGCCCAATCAATCTTGATTTTTTTTTGCACAGTGGGACAGCTTGAGCAAGGTGGATAAAGACTACCTTCCCGGATAGACTATGCTATATCCAAAATATCAAGGGACTCTCCTGTAGAGGAGGGCTCTGAATCCTTTGAGTAGGGAAGAAAAAATGAACCCAGGTGTCCTACTTCCTGGGCAAATACTCTAACGAGTAGCAGTGTGGTACCTTCATCTATGCTTTGAATGAAAATGATAGCTGCCGCTGTATTTTTGTCTGGAACCCAATCCTGTAGCTCTGTAGTAGGCATGCTCTGAGAAAATATATGCCTGATTAAATGTCCCAGGAGATATACCAGTAAGCCAAAGGATGCCTGCTTTCTAGATCTCAGTCACGACTAGATTTGAAGTAAGTGCTATGTATCAGCAGCTGCTCAGACATGGTAAGTTTGGGGTACTTCTGGACATGTTCAGATGCAGAATTTTAGGCTCCTGAGGAACTATCATTCAGAAGTAACTATTTGTATATGTGGATGAAGCAGCTCTGAACTGGGGTTTTTAGAATTGCAATTTTGGATTCAATCTAAGCCTTGCTTTAGATTCCTGGGACCTTTTTGTCGAGTGGACCTTAGTGCTTGAGTTATCGCCTAATCACTTGTTTCCAAATTCTGCTGAGTCCATCTTGGACAAAAGAAGCCTAGATATTTTTGAATGATGTAATGGAAAACCAGGGCATTTCAGGCATCCTGAAAAAAAAATACTTGGAGCATAGAGAAGTAATTTGAAAAACAGTACACATGGTCACTTTGGCACAGTGTTTCTCAACCTTTTTAGACTCAAGGGACCACTTGTTAGACTCGAGGCAATCCTTGGAAAATGCCAGCTCTTAGCTTTCACTAGTTTGTGATGTTGGGAAAATAATAGAGCAATTCTGTTGCAAAGAAGTCCAAAAGACTACAAGCCCGTATGCTTTTGACACTATGGCTTCCTGTTTGAAATCTCTCTATCTTGTGAATCATGTTAGGTGTTTACACATCTAACCATGCAAATGTGAGCAGCACATTGAATCACCCTTAAAAGGAGGAACCCTAGGGTACCATGGCAACTTGTTGAAAATTGCTGAGTCAGCATAAAAGTCTCTCCATGCCCATCCAACTCAATTAGAAGGTAGAAGAGTACTAATGAATCAAATGTGTGGCTGCCATTTCTAAGGCTTTCGGAATTCATTATTTTACCCTGCTATTCTAAGATAGAATTTAGACCCGGTCTTTCAATGTCATTGCTACTGCAAGGCAACAGAAGGTTATTTGTCAAGGCAACTGCATCAAACAAGCAGCAACTCACTGTCCTTTACATCTTTACTGCAGAGCACAATGAGTAGCAGGTGCAGGTACACCCTATAGGTACAGTAAAGGCAAAATGTCCCTGAGCTAGTGTCTAGCTTAGGTCCCTGAACTAGGATCCAGCACCTTCCCCCACCACCTGAAATTAAAGTCTGACAAGCATCCCTAGCAGTCAGCTTCAGGGTACTGCTTTCTGTTTATGCACGTGGCAGCAACGCTGGGAGTGGCCAGATGCAGGTTATACATCTAGTCTAGACAAAGAGACAAAAGCATGTTCCCTCTGTTTGCATGTGGACTTTTTTCCCTGTACATGGCATTTTTAAATAATCTGTATTTCAGAGTTTGGGTACAAAATAATAATAGTGAAAAAGCTTGCAAATCATACAGCTTGTGTTAAAGGGATTTGCCTGGAGCTCCTTTTCATGCTTCATGCTGGCTTCATGCTCCAGTAGCATCTCCTTGAGATCTGTGACATCACAGAATGATACATCCTGGAGCATCCGAATGGAGTTGGTGCTTGCTGATATGTTATCAGGGGGCCAAGAGATAAATAAATAAATCAGAGGATGTAATTAGGTTGTTTATGTGCGAAATAGCCCTCTGAGCTTGGGATTGCACCTGCTGCTGCATTTGATGTAATTTTCCTATTTTTGTTCACCTTCAAGGTTTGGTAAACAAGCAAGAAGATCAAATAAATCACCATCTCACCTTCACATGAAACAGGTGGAAATATCCTTTTAAAAGCTTAGATTTTGTGGGGAAGGGGAATCACCAAACGGTGGCAGTTGCTATATGCCACACTCAATACTGATCCAAATTACATACCCCACCTCCCTCCTGCAGTTGCTGGCAAAGGCCATGCCACCTGAGGGAAGACTGCTATGTTGCCCTTTGCACTAAGCCTTGGAGAGCTTGTATTTAGCCATTCAAATATTCCTTAATTCAAACATTACATAATGTAGTAGAGACAAGATCTTGCTGTGAGCTGGAGCCTGTAGTCAGAGCTATACTTTCTAAAAGGCAAAATGACCTTTACTCTGAACTTTTCCAGTGTTACTGTGAGTTATGCAGTTTGGATCCATGTTTTAGCTGATTTTGTCATGGCACAGAGTCCTACTCGGTATTTATAATTTTGGAGATGCAAATCAAAACTTTGAGAGTAGGAGAGCCCCTCAGTTCTTGTAACTTAGGGGAAGGTGAACCATGCTGCAACCCTGGAGACTAGGGGTGACATTCTGTTCCCTTCTTGGTTGTCCAAGTGTTCAGATTTAGTTGACTAACTGTGACATTTTATTGTTTCCTGGTAATCTACAGGACATTACTGACCTTAACACACCCAGAGGGATTTTGTTTCTGGGTGTATAACCCTGTGCACCTAGTTGACTATATACACAGACAGGTTGGGCAACAAGAGATGAGTGAGAGACCAACCATTTTTCCCCCACCAAAGAGTTTACTAGTAAGGCACTCACCTAGGAGGCTAAATAATCTGCATTGTAAATCCCCTCTCACCCAATGGAGGCCTGAACCTGGAATTTCCTGACCACCTAGGACAACTCCCTAACTACTGTGCCCCTCCTACATTACTCCTTCTGAACATGAACCCCCAGCAGCCAGGGAGGCATGTTAAGAGTAAGTCAGGTGTGTGTGGCTCAGAGAAGTGGCTGTTGGTTTGGATGGGTGGAGGCTTTGGGTTTTTCCCTGGGCCCTTTTTTCCCACTGAGGTATTAACTTATATTGCACTGTCCTCCATCCATCTTTTCCAATGAATATATTAGTGGCTTAGCTTCAAAGGAGCACAGGAGACAGGATTAAAAAATGGTTGATACATGGCATGGCAGTTGTATTGCTGCAAAGGGAAGTGAGTGAAACCTTAGTTCAAATTCTTTCTGGTTGAGATGCCCTATAACTCAGGAACTCTGGTTTCTGAGGTGAGGGCCTTAGCCACTGAGCAGCTGAGTTATAAGGGAGACTGATGTGACCCCTGCCTATTCCTGAGGCTAAATCTGGTAGTTGTGGGTTTTGGCCAACTCCATTTTTCATGTGTCAAAGTCATTTACACATCCACAAAGGTTGTACATACATGGTATACCAGGTACTGCATATGCCTAATCTGTGCTACTACCTAGTTGTGCACACATAGGATCATAAGAAAGTATGGCTGGAAGGGACCTCACAAGGTCATCTAGTCCAGCTCCCCACTCAAAGCAGGATCGTTGCTGACTAACCCACCCCAGCGAAGCATCTGTCTAACCTGCTCTTGAAAATTTCGAAGGCTAGATTCCACAATTTACCTATGTAGTCAGTTTCAATACTTGATTACTTACCTAGTCAGAAAGTTCCTCCTGATCTCCAACCTAAATTTCCTCTGCTGCCATTGCTTCTAATCCCCTATGGTCACAGAGAAAAGCACATCTCCATCCTCTCTAAAATCACCCTTCAGGTATTTGAAGCCTTTTCTTCTCCAGACCAAATGACCTTAGTTCTTTCAGACTTTCATCATAAATCTTGTTTCCCAGGCCCCTAAACATTTTTGTCACCCTGTGCTTGACTGTCCACATCCTTCTTGAAGTGTGGGGCCCAAAACTGGACACAGTACTCTAGGTAATGCGTCACCAATGCTGAATACAGCAGAATAATGACTTCCCTTGATTTGCAAGTGACACTTCTGTTTATACAACCCAGTGTGCAGTTGACTTTTTTTGCAAGACGAGTACACTGTTGGCTCACATTTAGTTCATGGCCCACTGTAATCCCCCAGGTCGGTCCTTTGCAGTAATGCAGCCTAGTCAGCCATTGCCCAGTTTCTATTTGCATTGCAATTATTCTGTCCCAAGTGCAGGACTTTGCACTTGCTCCCATTTGATCAGATGACTGACCCCTGGGGAACCCCACCTGATAGCTCCCTCCAGTTAGTTTTTGAGCCATTGATGTCTACTCATTAAGTTGTTATGTATCCATGTTACAGTATTTTCATTTAGTCTGTAATTTCATAGCATGTTAACGACAAATGATGTGGGAGACAGTGTCAAATGCCTTTCTAAAGTCAAAATATATCACATCCACTGCTCTCCCCAACCATCCACAGAGCCTGGCATTTATCGTAGAAGGAAATCAGTAGCATAGAACCCAGGAATTTTATTTAAAAAAAAAACAACATTCATCCACTTTGTGATGGTCTTCCAGAAGTACACCTGATTACACTCTGTTGTGTGGCTGTATATCACACCTTCATATCATGTCTCCATATAGAAGTTTATTACTCTGCAGCTTTGTTGATGACAAGCTATTTGGGTTATTACCTTGAATGACAGAGGGTCATGTTTTTCACTCAATGGTCTCAGGTAAATCTGGGTAAATTTTTTTCACAAAACATTCTTTCAACAAAGTCTGCAGAATCAGTGATACCAAAATGGCTTTTTAATACGTATCAATTTTGCCAAAATTTTGGTTCTGGGGGAAAAGAAAATCCTGAAAAATCCCAAATAACAGGTTTTGGCATCTGTTAACAGAATACTACAGTTTTACGGTTTGAAATTATTTTTTGTTTCAAAATCAGCTTTTATTTTCTTTTATAATTAAAAATCCTGACATCAAAGTGAAATGTTTCAATGTTGTTGAAATAATATGTTTCAATTTCCCTGATATACTTTTTCTTTTGTTCTATTCACTGCATTTTAGAAATTTGTGTTTACAATCCAAAATAGAACCAATTATTTTTTTCATTTTTTTTAAATTGTCACCAAATCTTATTTTGCTGAGCTCCTGTATTAGATTCAGTCCCAAGAAATAACTGTAAGAGGAGTGCTGTCACATCTGGCTATGCTCTCTGTAGCTGGTAGATCACAATCACAAAATGTTTTTGTAGCTCAGTGGTTCCCAACATTTTTTTCCGCACCCCACTGCTGGGAGTGAAGTGCAGCAGCGGCAGCGGTGGAGGCCCGATGTGGGGGAGCTCCCAGTATGCAGCACAGCTCCTCTTTTCCCTGAAGCACTGCCGACATTGCCCCTGCAACCCTCATTTGGGTTGCAGCCTGGGGTTGGGAAGCACTGGTGTAGCTCATTGGTAATATTTTCTGTCCCTTCTTGCATAGGGAAACCCCTACAGAGGACCCCCATCACCTTCATTGTGGGTGTTTCAAAAATTAAATATTATATAAAAATCCATGATTAAAATGTACTTTTAAAAGATCATAGGATTTGTAATACTCACTCATGGTTGTTTGGGTGGAGCCTGGTGTTTGAATTTGGAAATAAAGTAGCCCATACCTTTATACAGCAACTGCTGTTCCTACAACACAATCTCCACTTAGGGTTATGCAATATTTCCTTGGAGTCTCTCCATATCATATATTCATAGATGTTTGGGGCAGAAGGGACTTTAGCAGATCATCAAGTCCAATCCCCTGCCCTGGGCAGGAAAGAGCTCTGGGGTCAAACAACCCCAGTCGGGTGCCTGTCTAGCCTCCTTTTAAAGACCCCGAGGTAAGGGAGAGCACCACCTCCCTTAGAAGCCCATTCCAGATTTTGGCAGCTCTTACCGTAAAGAAGTTCTTCCTGATGTCTAACTTAAATTTGCTCTCCATCAGTTTGTGGCTTTCTGCTACAGCTGTTGTTCCTAGTTACTCCAAGGGGTGCCCTGGTAAACAGAGCATCTCCTATTCCTTGCTCCAATTCCTTCCCACCCCGATGAATTTGTATGTGGCAACAAGATCACCTCTCCGCTTTCTCTTGCAGAGGTTGGAGAGGTCCAGGGCCCTCAATATCTCCTTGTAGGGCTTTGCCTGCAGGCCCCTAATCATACCAGTGGCCTTCCTCTGAACCCTCAAAGTTGTACACATGCCTCTTGAAGTGTGGCACCCAAAACTGGACACAATTTTCCAACTGACCAATACCACATAAAGGGGAAGTATCACCTCCGTGGACCTGTTTGCCATGCACCTGCTAATGGATGATAAAGTGCAGTTAGCTTTACTGATCACTTTGTCACATTGACAGCTCACATTCATCTTGGACCCCAGTGACTCCAGGATCCCTTTCCGTTGCTGTACTGCTAAGAAGGTCCTCCCTCAGCCTGTAAGTGTTCTGGTGATTCCTTCTTTCTAGGTGCAGCACCTTGCATTTGTCCATATTGAATTGCATCCTATTCTGTTCTGCCCACTTTTTCAACCTGTCCAGACCTGCCTGGATTTGTTTCCTACCCTCTGGTGTGTTAACTTTACCCCATAATTTGGTATCATCTGCAAATTTGGACAGAGTGATTTCCGTGCCCTCACCCAAGTCACTGATGAAGACATTGAACAGCACCAGTCCAAGGACCGAGCCTTGTGGGACTCCACCGTCCACATCTTTCCAGGTTGATACCGTCCCGTCCACCACCACTCTCTGGGTACGACCCCTAAGCCAATTTGCCACCCACTTGACCATGTAATCATCTACATTACAATTGCTCAGTTTATCTATGAGAATATAATGAGTTACTATATCGAAGGCCTTCTTTAAATACAAGTAGATGACACCTACCTCGATTCCTGCATCTAAGCATTTTGTGACCTGGTCATAAAAAGAAACAAGGTTAGTCATGCAGCATCTACCTGCTAGGAATCCGTGCTGGTTGCCCTTTAGCATTGCTTTCCCTGCTGGACGCCCACAAATAAGATCCTTAATAATTTTTTCAAAGATGTTCCTGAGGATAGAGGCGAGATTAACCGGTCTATAGTTACCCAGATCCTCCTTTCTCCCCTTCTTGAAAATAGGGACCACATTGACCCCTTTCTAGTCATCTGGGACCTGACCTGAGCACCAAGAGTGCTCAAACAGCCGTGCCAGTGGCTCTGCTATGACACTGGCCAATTCCTTCAGCACTCTTGGATGAAGATCATCCGGGCCTGCTAACTTAAACACATCCAGCCCCTCCAAGTGTCTCTTCAGAGGCTCTGCTAGGTGCCATTTCTTCAGGAACTCACAGAGCAGCCCCACTGATGGAAGCTGGTAATGTTATGTTCTGAATAATTAACTCACCTACCACAGTATCCCCTCCCCCTTCTTTAGCCAAAGTTTAGAGCTATACTGCTCTCCTACCACCCACCCTGCTAGTAGACATGCTGCAGCAACACTGCACCATAGTCTCATCCTTCACCTGTTCCTTACATGCGCATGCTTTACCCACGTGAAGTTTTTACTGTTGAAGGCATTTGCTCCAGTCTGAGTAGTGTGGTATTGTTCTGAAGTGACTTCTCTGACATCATGTAAGGTATTTCCAGAAAACCTTTGCTAGATAGTCTACAAAGGTAAGATATGTTGGAGTAAATTTGGATGTCAGTATGGGCTGATATCTTAAATGCCCTTCAGTCTTTAAGCTTTGTTAGTAATAACCCATACTTTTTTATTTCAAATGCTTTCAGAGTGCTTCTTGCAGACTTGCTCTCTTCTTGGTTTGTGCAGCCACTCTTGTCACTCAGTAGCTGTTTCAGTTTATGGTTGTTTTTAAAAATCAAGGGCTTTCCAAAGATGTGTGTGACACTGACATTCCCTCTAAGGCACTTCATGGGAGAGAGTCACTAAATTTGAAAGGAGCAGCCGCAAAGAATCACCACCACTTCTTCTGAAGCAACATTGACTGAGATTTCCAAAGCCATTTAAAAGATGTTGCACCCTACACTCCCAGTGTCTTTGTGAGTATCACTGTGGCAGGCCCATGTTTGCAGAGCAGCTGCTAGCATGCCCTGCCCACTTGTGTGTGCCACACCAGGGTCAACTCGTCTGCCATGATTTGATGTTACCTGAGTTTCTACCAGAAGGTGTTGTCCAGTGTTTTTCTGTGATCCTCAGCACCTCAGCTGGTGCTTCTTCTGTGAGGCTCCCCCTTCCCTACACCCCACCCCTTTCTACGTAGGCAGTCCAGCTTAGTTTCTATGGTATTGCATGCATTGTCTGCTCCCATGGTTCTGGGCAGGAACGTAGTTATGGCATGCCTGACTGACAAACTGATAACTTAACTAGACTTGAACTGAAATCACAGGGGCAAGTGAGCAAGGCAGTGATGCTTATTGCACTGGGCACTTTTCCTCAGTGTTCTGTCCCATGTGTGATATGACTTGTTCAACCCCCATGTGATCCTGCATTGTGGCTTGGCCCTGCGGGGACTGATACTCTGGGTTAGCTGGTGCCTGGCCATGTGTTACAATGTCCCAAGGAATGTTTTCTCATGCCTCCACGACCCTTGGGGTCCTGATGCTTACCTGCTGGGGAATTTTGGGGAATTTTGGGTCCACAACCACTCAAACATGGTGGCCTTATTCAACATGTTCCCAGGTGGGTTCTTCCCTTGCATGGGTCCTACCGATGTTCCTTTGGCTGCCCAGATCCTGTCCCGGCTACCCTGGGTCTACCTGCTGGTAAGGTTTTGCAGTTAGGTCTGTACCCCTTGGTCCCTCTGTGGCTGCTCCTTCGCTGATACCTGGGTCCTTTCTCTCAGCCCCCCAGTCATTCACGGTGTCCTATGGCTCACCAGAGCTCCCTGGCCCAGGACAAGTCTCTGGCTTCAATGATGCAGGTAAGTAAGCTCTCAGATAGAGGTTTCCCCCACTGCAATGTGAATGTCTGTGGTGCCTGGTGACTGGTGCTGCTGCCATCACACTGGGTCTGTTTCAAGTGTGGGGAAGGCTTTCAGAGGCATGCCTGGTGCTTCCTCCTTTACTCTCTCCCTGGACACAACAGGCCAGCTCCTCTTATCCCAGGAGCTTTGAGAGGCTGAACCAATCCACAGTCCCTCTTCCGGCTGCATGATGCTAGCCTAGCTGCCAGCAGACCAGCCAGCTGGATGCCAGCAGTGCTGTGAGTGAGGTGTGGGCCTGCCACAATCAGCCATGATCATTGATGAGGAGGGGATAAGAAACAGGAAGTTAACCAGATACCTTTTAATTGAGGAAGGGGCTTATCCAAATCATACTTGGGATTTGATGGGGGCTTTGAACTGGTGGGGTTCAAATCTGGATTCACTAAGGTTGTTTTTTTCTACTCTGAGGTCAAAACAAAGCTACCATTTAGATTTCATTTTGTATTCCACTAAAGTGAAATTCACTATCTATTCTTGAGAAATTGTAGGCCTCAGTGGTGGAAATGTCATAGGATTATTTATTCTCTGAGATTCTGAGTGCATCTGAACTGTAAATGGGAAACAAGTTCCTTCTTGTTTTGGATCTGATCACAGAAGCAAGTTTGGACACTGGGATACAAATATGAAACCATATGAAATACAATGGATTTGTAGATTAGGTTCCAATTTGAGCCAATTACCCCAGATCCATTTTAAATTCATAGGTTATAAATCACAGAATTAGGGAAAATGCAGGATAATTTTTATGCTTTGTAACAATTCTTCATTTCCTATGCATTTTTATTTCATTGTGAGTTTAAGGGTGCCTATACATGAATGCAGAGGCTTCTTCGATGCACTATACTTACAGCGCATCAGAGTGGACTCGATTAATTGAGTCAGCTGGAGTGTGGTAGTTACCTTACTCCAGCCAGCCTCCGTGTCTCATAAATCAGTGTCCCTGCACTTCAAAATGGTGGTGGGGGCACTTTAACTAAATCTCGTTCAAGCTTCCAAGAAGAAGGTTTGTTAGGAAGAGACGGGATCCACCTGACAAAGAGAAGAAAGAGCATTTTCACAAATAGGCTTGCTAACCTAGTCAGGAGGGCATTAAAATACGTATTTTGGGAGATGCAGAACAAAGCCCTGAGGTAAGTGGGGAAGCAGGGTGTGCTTGGCTGGTTTTAAGAATACGCTCGTGAGCCATCTTGGTGCATGCACCAGGTGTTGGCTGCTGCGTGGATTCCGGCAACATCTGAATGAGCCCATGATCACCCTGGGGAAAGCCCAGAGACTCTTTCCTGCCATGGCAGGGTGTCGGACTTGATGATCTGCTCAGGTCCCTTCTGAACCTACCAACTATGAAACTATGAAACTTTCCTGCCATGACTTTGATATGTTCAGTGGTGAGCTCCCCTTCAGTGGGCTCACTCAGATTGGCTGCAATGGCGGGTATCCATGGGGCCTCTCCTACACCCTATCCATGCACCAGCCTCTAGGACAGCCCTCGGTGTTCACATGGCTTACCCTCTAATGTTGTCTCTTCCCATCCCTCTCGTGGGGAGGGAGATGATGGCTCATCTCAACCTCTGCATTCCTGGGGCATCTTGAGTTGCTCGAGGCCTCCCAATGGACCTCTGGCTAAGCCTGGTTGTTGGCTGCGGTCCTTCAGTCACGCCTACCTTTGGAGTGCCGCCTCTGCCCCTGCCCTTACCTCAGGGCCTCTCGGGGTTGATCCTCATCAGAAAGGGGTAAAACAAAGAAATAGCATGCAAAAAAAAAAGAACATGATTTCCCCAGCAGTCTGGGATAGGGTCCTAGTCTGTCCCCTTTCCACTCATGGACTCTTTTGCATTAAGATCTTCATTTTCCCTCGGCATTGTTCGAGGTCTTCTTCCGCATTGGGGACCCCCTCTGGTGTTCCAGCTTCATGTCCCACACTGCACACCGGCATTGTGAACACCCAGCGTGGGAAGCACCTTCAGTGTGCACCTTCTGTGGTGCCTCCCTGGCATCTCTCTCAGTGCCGACTTTTATCCCAGCCAGGTGGCATCCAGGGATGACATCACCCGCCCATGCCAGCTCCAGCCGGAAGTAGGTGAAGCTCACAAACTGCGTGGCTGTGTGGTGCTGGTGCTGGTGCGGTGCGTCCACCTCCTCTTCTCCTGCAAGTGGTAAGTTTGCCCTGGTTCCAGGGCTTTTTATGTAATAGTAGGCTGTCCCATTCCTTGTCCCACCACAGAAGGTGGGGGGGGTCCCCATCTCCTGATGGCTGTCCTCCTGGGACACAGGGGACCTGGAGGAAGCGGAAGCAGGAGGAAGCAACACAGGAGGCCTCCTCATTCTTCCTGAAGAAGTAGGACAATCGGCTAGTCATCTCAGGTGTCTGTACACAAATGCACAGAGCCTGGGAAACAAGCAGGAAGAACTGGTACTCCTTGCACAGTCAAGGAACTATGATAGGATTGTAAGAACAGAAACTTGGTGGGATAGCTGTCATGATTGGAGCACTGTCATGGATGGGTGCAAACTGTTCAGGAAGGACAGGCAGGGGAGAAGAGGAGGAGGAGTTGCACCATAAGTGAAATAGCTGTATGATTGCTCAGAAGCTCCAGTATGAAACTGAAGATATGCCTGTTGAAAGTATCTGGGTTAAGGTTAAAGGGGAGAGCAACAAGGGTGATGCTGCGGTGAATGTGTGCTATAGACCACCAGACCAGGAGGATGAGGCCCTGGTTCTCATAGGGGACTTCAATCACCCTGATGTCTGCTTGGATGGCACAGTGCACAGGCAATCCAGGAAGTTTTTGGAGAGAGTTGGAGACAACTTCCTTGTGCAAGTATTGGAGAGAACAACTAGGAGCCATCCTCTTCTTGACCTACTACTTACGAACAAGGAAGAATTGGTGAGGGATTTAGAAGTGTATGGCAAGTTGGACAGTTACAATGAGATGATTGAGCTCAGAATCCTGACAAAAGGAAGAAAGGAGAGCAGCAGAGTATGGACCCTGGACTTCAGAAAAGCAGACTTTGACTCCTTCAGGGAACAGATGGGCAAGATCCCCTGGGAGGCCAGGCTGATGGGGAAAGGAGTCCAGGAAAGCTGGTTATATTTTATAGAAATCTTACTTAAGGCACAAGAACAAACCATCCCAGTGTGCAGGAAGAATAGCAAATGTGGCAAGCAACCAGCTTGGTTTAGCAGAAAATTCTTTGGTGAGCTTAAACACAAAAAGGAAGCTTACAAGAAGTGGAAGCTTGGACAAACAGCTTGAAAGAAGTATAAAAATATTGCTCAGGTATGTAGGGATGAAGTCAGGAAGCCAAAGCACAATTGGAGTTACAGCCAGTAAGGGACATGAAAGGTAACAAGAAGGGTTTCTACAAGTATGTTAGCAACAAGAAGAAGATCAGGGAAAGTGTGGGTCCCTTACTGAATGGGGGAGGTAACGTAGTGACAGATGATGAGGAAAAGGCTGAAATACTAAATGCCTTTTTTACCTTGGTCTTCTCAGGCAAGGTCAGCTCCCAGACTACTGCACCAGGCAGCAAAGTTTGAGAAGCAGGTGAGCAGCCCTCAGTGGTGAAAGAACAGGTTACAGACTATTTAAAAAATCTGGACGTGAACAAGTCAAACACCTTAACAAGCAAAACACCTTAACTGTCTTGCCAGTAGAAAGGGATTTCAGTAAATAAAGTGTGCATCTACACATCACCTTATGGCGATGTAGCAATGTGCATGTGATAGGCAGCTATGTCGCAGTAGCAGCACACTCTCCCAGTATAGCATGCTGTCATGGCAATGTAGCAGTGAAATTTAACTGTGCGCTGTGCACACAGTGCAGTGTACTTCCAGAAAGAATTACTAAGGCACGGTGACATAACAGTGTCACCATACGTCAAAATATAGACATGTCCAAAGAGATAAAAATAACAGTGGGTATTCAGAGGACTGTCTTACCAGCAAATCTTTTCATGCCCTATGTACTTTAGGGTGCAATGAGATATCACACTGAATGCAACATCGTAAGTGCAGAGACCCATGTAAATGTTCTGCTTCCTTCTATTCCCATGATCCCTTATCAGTGCTGGTGTAATCTTATTCAGGCTAGGGTCAATGAAATATTAAAGGCCTTTCAGAGAACTGCCCATACATGTCCTAATGGAAGATGAAGCATGCAAATTTGATTCAGAATAGGGCTAACAGAGAGCCTGAGCCAAATCCTTAGCTGCTGCACTGAATTCAGTGGAGTTATACAAATTAACAGCAGTAGAGGCTAAAGCCCACTGTTCCTACCTTTTGGTGTTCAGTGTGCGGGCCGGGAGCGACCCGGGCCCTTTTCCGTGCTGCACGCAGGCTGTGGCCAGCAGCCCGGGCACGCTGGATCGGAGAGGGAGGGCGACGAGCTGGAATTAGGCACAGACGCTTAACGGTAGATTTAAAGATTGTTTACTTATACCGAGATGGTAGTGGTGTAGGCTGGAAAGCTTGCTTGAGTTGCGGTTACAGACACAGACAACACGGACGGTCGCACGGAGTTTGCTAGACTCCATGGAACAGAGCTCCGGATGCTCTGGGTGAGTGCGCCACCAAAATCGGACTCGTAGATACGTCTTATAAATTCTTTCCGCTCGAAGACGGGAAGAGGTGGGCGATGGATCAGGTCGCCAAGCTCCTCTGAATCTCACGCAGGGTCTCTATTACCCTGCCGTGTATCCAGAATCTCCACGAGATGGATGTGGAGTCCTCTTCGGCTTGGGTGGAAACTGCTCAAGCCTCTTATACGGCTAACAGGCCAATCGCTAGCCGCCACGTGGGAATAATTTAGAACTAGCCAATAGCGGGGAACGAATTTGCATACGGGTGGCGGGAACTCTTTTGCACCATGCATTTCTCTTGCAACTTGAGCAATGCACCCTGCAAAAGAAGCTGTAAACAGGCGGGAAACTTGTCCCTGCACCGGAGTTTTCCTCTGCAATAGGAAACTCTCCCGTGCAATGAAGTTGCAACCTGGCGGGGATAATTCTGGTGCCGAAGCACACACAAAATCATGCCTTTGGGTCATGACATTCAGAAGAACTACATTTAAAATTCTGATATAAAAATGATGTGTACTGAACAGATTTCAAATCAGCACATATCTGTTTTGGAGACATCCAGCACCGATCCTGCTGGTAGTACAGTTTATAACCAAAGGAAGGCAATCACTGCTGGCATCATCAGCTGATGATGTAACAACTCATAAAAAAATACTTCTGTGATGTAATGCTTCTGTCAGTGTCAGAAGTCTGACATTCCCACCGATTTTAAATTTGCAATACGCTTTGGCTGAGAAAATATTGAGCTAGTCACAATGTGGATTAGACTGGATGTTAAAGAAGGTGATTATCCAAAAGGTAAACTGACTATCTGCTTTTTCAGTCGCAGTTTATACAGTAATTTCTGGGAGATTTTCACAACTGCTTCCATATATTTTCTCTCCAGCTTCCAGATTCAAATCAATTTTGGTTTCAAAGCTTTCTGTTGCTGCTAGTTGTTATGCAGTCTAATTATCCTAGTGCTGTGTCTGACAGGTGCTGCAGGGCTAGCTACTACAGGACTACCTGAATTTAATTTTAAAGTTCTTAGCCTTTGGGGCACCATTTAAGGGATGACTTCCCCATCCCCAAGAACTCAAGTCTTGAGGAGTTTTCTGAATTTGCCTTCCAACTTTTCTGAATTTGCCTCCTTCCACCCAATATGCTGATTTTCTCCACTCCACTCCTTGGCAAGTTCCATGGCCTTTTTTTTCTTCCTCGGCCTTTTTTTTTTTTTTCCCATGGCTGATTTTCTATCTGCTGCTTTTCAACTAAAGGGAGGACACACTTCAGATTTTTTAAAACTCAATCTCTATTCCTCAGACATGTCACTCACAATGAACTGTAATTTCTGTCATGTTCTTTGCTTCTTGGTGGTTAGCCAGCTAGTTGTCATCCTATTGCTTGGTTCTCCATTTCGGTTAAGATTTAGTTGACTTTATTTTTTGCCCTGAGATAAAATGGGAACTTATGAATGATGGCCTGAGACAGATGTATCTTCACTTTGGAATAATCTCACAATTTGGGACATGAACGACCTGCTATATAGAAAAAAATATTGAAAAGCAATGAATCCTGGGAATCCTATAATCAATAATGGCTTTCGGTTTTCAGCTCATTAAGTTTTTGACTATGCTGGGCCATATTCTATTCCACCTATTAGGTATCTAAATGGACTTAGTGTCAGGGACCCTAGCAGGTAACCCAGTCTGAGCTAATTGCCTAGTGGGTCACACCTGCCTGGCGCTTTGGGAGACCTAACCCAGCTAATGACTAGCTGGCCACTGTCTGGGCCTTCTGGTTGTCTTCTGGGAGAGCAACTTCTCCATTTATCTCCAGCTGTGGCAAAGGACTTCAGGGCAGCCAACAGTCTTTGCTGAAGGTCTACCCTGGCAAGCCTCTGTAATCTACTGCTCCTCATTTTCTAACCCTGTTTGCTTTGCTCCTGGACTTTGGTTTCTGGATTTTCCCTTGGTTCCCAGGTGTTTCTTGGCAGGCAGAGCCCCCAGCATGCTTACTGAAGGTACTGCAGGCAAAAAAGGAGTGGAACTGGTGCAGCTTTTGGATCCAAGCACCAGGACCAAGACAGAGAGAGAGAGTTGAGGTCTCTTATAGGAAAATAACAATAGTTCAAGGGAGAATGATGGAGTTGTTTATGCTGGACAATAGGAACTGATTATTTCTGGTTCTGAGTGATGTTGCTCAGAGGGAGCTCATAATACAATCAGGTAGAGACGGTATTTTTGGGTACCTGATAAAGGATTTATCACTAGAATTGGTCTGATAAATGCTGAGCAGGATATGTACAGGCATGGATTAATTAAAATCTGGAGCAGAGACCCCGCTCCCGCCATCATGCAGTGCTTCCCTTTTTCTCTGGTCCCAGAGTTCAGTGCGGTCCTCGCCATGGAACTCTGTTCTCCACTCTTGATGCTAATGAAGGTGCCTCCCTTTTTCCTCATCTCTGATGTAAATGAGACCCGGGAGAAGTTGCTGTAATCTTGTTACCCTTATCTGGAGGGGCTTAGGTGTGTTTCTCACTGTATCTTCATTTCCTTTTGCAAGCTCTTCTTCTGATCAGGTCTGGTTCAGGCAGAAGTGAGGTTGTGGTAGGGGGAAGTCCTTCATGAGTCAGACAGGCTGGGTACTCTGCCAGGGCTTCCCAGGAACGCAGAGCTGACAGGTAACATCACATAAGCCCACTCATACATAATGGGCAGAATAGAATCTGACCCTTTGTATCAGTAGCATAACTAGAGCGGGGCAAGTGGGGTACCAGCAATGGGCGCTGACTTAGAGAGGGTGCTAGTATGGTCTTCTCTGCCAGGAGTCTTTGTCACAACAAGTGCAGCCCAGCCATAGGAGCTGAGCAGGTACAGCCTCATGATCAGCAATGTATCTGGTGGGAAGAGTAGAATTATGCCCACCCCCCCACCTCCACCACCAGGAGGCTTTGCTGTAAGAGGCACAGTTCATCTCCCAGGGATAGAGGGGTGAACAAGTCACCAAGAGCAGCCCCTATCTGCATTCAACAGTGGCAGGGCAGGAATTCAAGCCTGTGCTGCTACAGCAACAGCAGTAGCAGCTGCTGCTCAAGTAAGGAGAGCCCTCAGTCCTCCCCTGATCCACTCCCCAGTGGTCAGCATAATTCCCACCCCACAACTCCCCATCCCAAATGCTGAAAGAACTAGCTAGACCTTTGCTTTGTATTCATGAGACATACAGAGCACTGAGGACAAGCAGCCCAAGGATGAAAGCCAGCTTTCTAGGCTCTGTTCCTGGCTCAGCCATTGACTTGCTGACAGCAGCATGTGAGCACTAAGTATGACTGTTATATGTATTCATATGAGGGAAAAACCACTGCTAGTTTCTTTACTTTACTATGAAGCATCCTTGTACTGTCTTTTACCAAATACTGCTTGCTGTATGGGTACTTCTACAGAACTGCCAAGCATTATAGTCCAGACTGCTCAGTTAAGCACAGCAATGACCAGGGAATGATGAGGGACTTTCTCTCTCCAAAGAGAACTCCAGGTAGTTTAGGAGAGTACAGCCCATGCTCCCCAACTAGTACAACTAACCATAATAGAGCTCCCTAGCTGGGGTTCCAGGTAAGGCCAGAGTCACAGCTCACCCTGTTCACTAGCCCTGGCCAGCTCTCATACTCATGAGTACATAGGTACTCAGTTGTCATTAGCTACCAGAGTACAGAGAAGGAAGTCTGCCTGTTCTCACCCTTTCCCCTGCACCCACCTGGGAGCTTGCCATAATCTAGTCCTAAGTGAAAACATTTGGTATTACTAAAAAGAGAGTGGTGGAGCAACCTCAATGTGTATTGTAAGGCTCTGCAATCCTTGAGGTCAAAAGGATGTAGAAAGGTGAACCCCACTTCTGCTCAGGGAGAGGGTAGAAGTTCATAGCAGGGAGGTAGGAGTTTAACTGGAGATTTCCTTGAATCTGGGCCCAAACTTGACGATACCAAAGACTTTCACTAGGTTTCAAGTTCTGGTTCCAAATTTCCATACAGTTTTATTCCCTGCATCCATTACTGCCTATAATTCAATCCATACAGCATTACTACCAAGGATTAGGAGAAATGCTAATATAGATAGGCCAACAACATTTACTTTTTAATTTTATTTTCTCCCAATGTTGAAATCTGACTTGACGGCATTTCTCTGTTGGGGGTGCCTTGGCAAGTTTTGAGTGAGTCTAGAGTATCTAGAGCAGTGGTTTTCAACTTTTTTTCATTTGCAGACCCTTAAAAAATGTCCAATGGAGGTGTGTACTCCTTTAGAAATGTTGAATGGAGGTACAGACTCCTTTGAATTTTAAGTGCGGGTGTTTACACGCTTTTGATTGATCACAGTCCTTTTGCAGACCCTAGGTGTCCACAGACTACAGGTTAAAAACCACTGGCCCAGAGTGACTACAAAGCAAGTTGCAATTGCATTTATCAGTGCAGAGATTATATTCTGAACAGCTCAAATACCAAAGAAATAGACCAAATCTGATAATGGGGACAGATCCTCAGTTGTATAAAAGTACTATTGACTTCAATAGGGCTTTGCTGATTTATACCAGCTCAGGGATGGGCTATTACCTTTGGAATTTACAGGACTTCTAAACTACTCAGAGACTGTCTTAGACAGAATAGCTGTCTGCTTCATTGACTCACAGCTATATGCTTTGGCCAGGCATATGAGTGTAATTCCGACATCTACCTGTGAAAACCCATTATCTCTTTGCAACAGTGTACAAAACATTGAAAGGATACAAAAGAAAATCAATACAGCACTATAATGATATTATCCAGAGCTTCTATGTTAAAAGTCTGCACATATCCTTTCCTATTCCTGATTTGCTACCAGCTATCAACAGCCCATTGAATACCACTGGGGAGTGAAAAAAAGCACATAGCTTTTCCTGTAATGGGCAATATTACAGACACTCTTGGAATTACTCTGGAATCTCCACTCTGCTCCTGTTGCTGATGCTTTTGTTGTAAATATAGAGCACATGTATTGATCAAGGCAAATGCCTTGTATACCCAACAAGATTGTGTCTATAGCATATTGTGCATGTGGTAATAAGGAGAAAAAGTAAAAAAGAGAGATATTTAACAAGCCTGGTCCTAAAATATTCTTTGCAGATGAACAGAAATGAAAATGAAGCAGCCACTGGGGACCAAGTCTCAAATGAAGGCAGCGTACAAACATGTAATTCTAACTAAAAATCTTGTCCCAGTGACAGCAGAAACAAAACCACAGCACAACCCGGAAAAAGGGAATAATAAGAAGGTACTCCTACTTTCTATTAGTCGCTGTCAGAGATAATTAAAATATTTTAATGAAACATTTTTTTCACCAGAAATAGCTTTGAAACTGAAAATGTTTGTTGAAAAAATAGTTTTGATATAAAGTCTCAGTAAACTATTTTGATTCTTTGATTATTTTTTACATTTGGCCTTAAAATAAATGTTAAAGTGTGTTTTTTGTTATTTTGGGGTTTTTTTTTAAACAAGAAAAAATCTTCATTTTTTTTTTTTCTTTTCATCAAAGTATCTCAAGAAATTTTAAAAATATATTCCACGAAATTCAGTTTTACAGCTCTAATAATAGTGTTGGACCCTGATCCAGAAAGCCAGGTCGTCTAAAGACATTAGGCCTATATAGACCTGTTTAGCTTTCAGGAAGAACACCTTGGTTTCTATCTGCAAAGAAGAGATAAACATTGCCAACAGAACTCTATATCCATGGCAACCATCAATTCTACTTTTAACTTTCCTACACAAAATAAGGTAATTGCCTTACTCTTTCATTACATCTTTATCCTCTCATGGTGTCTAATAGCAATGATGACCTCCAAGTCAGGCATTTCCTGGCAGTTAACAACCTGGTGGGAGAAGGGACCTCAGCTGAACCTTGAGCCCACAGTCCTTCACATGGTCACTGTTTGCCAGGAAATATCCAACCCTGAAGATCATTATTGTTTAAGCATTCTATAAATTTAAACAAATATAATTAAAAAGGGACTATTTGGGTTGGCCCCAGACACATGTTCTCTCTTTAGTATTTAGGAAGACTTACAGAGAAACACAGAACTTAAGTCTTTTGCGGGCACTTTTGCACATTTTGCAGGATTTCTCTTTTTCAAGGTGTACTTGAAAGAATGTTAAGGATACAGAGTGCTTGGAGATGGAAGATAAACCCAGAGATTTTTAATAAAAATCTATAGCTATGGTCTTTCTGCGTGTTTTTTGCAACAGCAAAACTGCTCTATTATATTTCTATAGGCAAAAAAGAGTGAAAAATAGCAGTTGGCACTTTCCAAGGGGTGTCTTGAGTCTATTCCACAGGTGTCTTGAAACTAAAACGGTTGAGAAACACTGTTCTATAGTGTTTGGACAAGCCCTTATATATTATTTTTAAAATCTAAATTCTTTCAACATTAGAGTTGGGACAATCCCAGCCAAATCATCCTCTTCCCTCTCTGCAGCCCACTGTAATTAGAGCTTGCTGAAAAACAGGGGGTGTCTATACACGTGCTGTGGGGGGGCAGGGCCACTTTAATTAAAGCAACTCTGAGATCAACTCTAATTAAAGTGATGGAGCATCTTTTGTATCAGCGTGCCCATGCTTCAAAATGGCGGCAGGGGAGCTTTATCTAAAGTTTATTCAATGAGCTTTAGATAAAGCACCCCTCCCACATTTTGAAAGCATGGAGCTGCTGATACACAAGATGCAGAGGCTGGCTGGAAGGCGGTAATTACCACATTCCAGCAGACTCAATTAATTGAGTCTGCTCTGACGCACTGTGATTACAGCATGTCAGAGCAGCCTCCATGCTTGTCTATAGGCAGCCAGGGTCTCTAGTTGAAAAGAATTTAGGTTTGGGTTTTTGTTTTGTTGTGTTCTTTAATTTTTATTTTTGTTTCAATCAGAGCAAAACCAAAATGTATTGAAATTGCCAGTGAACTGAAAGGTTTTTGGATGCTACAGCCACTCAGTTAAAATTATATTCTTGTTAATTTCTTGTTCATTTCACTGCATATAACAGCAGTGAAATTAATAAGAATGTGTATGCACTTCTCCATGGCAGGTGGTCCTTATAGCTCTGGCTCCAGTGTAGACCTGCTAGATGGGTCTGCAAGAGCTGGGGATTACACTGCTGCTAGCATCCCTGCTCTTGGGCAGATTTGCCTAGAACCTATTTAATTTACATCAGGGTATATCAGGACTCTGCCTTGAAACTGGAGAAGGTTGATCAAACAAAACATTTCTGGCTCAACAAAATAACATGTTTTAATTAAATTTTGTTTTCATGGAAAATTTCTGGTGTGCTCCAATTATCATAGTCTCAGTCTGATTCTCTGTCAGATTGCCTTTACTGAAGCCCTTGGTTTGCCCAGATTATGGAAAAAGAGACTCAACTACAGGGATGGAGGAGCTAGTGAGAAAAAGATGAGTTAACCACTGTTATGAAAGCCCTCCTCACTACCCCACTCAAAGTGTTTACAGGCATTGAAAAAGAGAAAGGGCAGCTTGATACAATCTCTATCTTAGCTAAGAGAGTCTTGGGAGCACAGGGGCAACTACTCAAATTCACTGTCAGGGCCTCTCCACAATAAAGGGGCAAAGCTACTCAAGGCCAACTCTGTCCACTCCCCTTAGAAACCACAGATGTATCATAATCAGCTATGATCTGTAATATCTAATACAGACAACAGATTTGATCACCTCACCTTGGACATCTGAGCTTTGTGCTATTGCCGGAAAAGATAAAACAATATGACGAAAACAGTTCCCCGGGCCATACCCAGATTGGAACTTAGACAGACAAAGGATGAAAGCCAGGATCATTAAAAAACAGTGACTGTTGCCTTGACATAACCTTTCCCATAACCTTAACATAAAACACAAAACTGGACTAAGTCATTAACCACACAGATTGTCCATGGCTGGCTGGGTCCAAGTTCTAGGTAAAAAAATCTGTTTTCAACTACATCAAAGACAAGGTACTTATCTACACTTTAAAGACCTTCACAAATTTTTCCTTTAAAGGAGAAAAACCCAGGACACCATGGGTTTCCCCTTGTAGGCTGGCAGAGTTCCAGGGGGTGTCATGTACATGTGTGTGTGCAAACATATGCATGTGGCCAGAAATACAGCCAGCCAGTGGTGGAGAGTAGATCCCTCAGCTGCTTGCAGGTAAGTCTATGTGGGGGGAGTGAGTACAGGCAGCACAAGGGGAAGTGGGGGGGAAGCAGCATAGGCAATGCGGGGAGGTGCAGATTGAAGTGGTCATGGTGAGAGGGGGCAGGGTTGGTGGCTTCCACTGGGGTTGGGGGCACTACCCAGCTAGGGCAGGAATGTGTGGCTGCAGGGCCTTGCTGGGGGAGCAGGATGGAGACCTGGGTTGTTCATCTGAAGATGGTGGGGAAATTGGCTTCCCAACACTGCACACACTCCTGGTGAGTTGGACATGTGGGGCACATGTCTCCCCAGATGGGATGGGAGAGGATGCGAGCTGCCTGCTGTGGGGCTTAAGGCTCCCCAACCTGCTGCCTTCCCTCTGGGGGCCTCCACAGCCAAGTGGATAGGACCTGATGTGGGAGGGCAAAGCATGGTGGGCAGGCTCAGTGTTGCTACCACCACCAGAAATGTCACGCTTCCATGGCAAGGCACCCCCTGCCTACCTGGCAGCAGCATGGGGCACAACTCTATGCTGCTGCCAATGCCTCTACTGCTGCTGGGTGGGCAGCAGCATAGAGTTGTGCCCCATGGTGCCTTGCCATGGAAGTGTGGTGCTTCTGCTGGTGGCAGCTCCTGGTTGCTTTTTGTGGTAGTGGCAGCAGAGGTGGCAGCACCAACCTTCCTTGCCCCATTCTGGCCTCCTGTGCCAGCTCCTAGCTGCTGGGTTGATGAGGACCCTGAGGGGAGGGCAGCAGGGCAGAGGGTGGGGGGCTATAGGGTGGGAGTAAAGGGACTGGCAGAGCCAGAGGGCTGTTGGGAGTGAGGGGCACCAGCATGGGGTGGGGGCTGTGGTTTGGGAGTGAGGAGCAACAACATGGGCAGGAGCAGCACACAAGCATATCAGGGCTGTTCAGTGCCACAAAGCAACAGGGGGGAGTGGGGCAGCTGCAGTTGCACTCACATCCTGGTAAGTGAAGTGGGGCAGGGAGAGCTCTGACTTTCCATGATAAGAAAACGAAAAACAACCCCCCCGCCCCCCCCCCCAAAAATATATAGGTATTTAGAATTAATGTTATTATAATGATTGAGGCACTGGTAGGCTTCCAAATTGCTTTAAAATTGTAAATATATCAATAAAACATCGTGTTCAACTGATATCT
The DNA here is from genome assembly GCF_000455745.1 of Alligator sinensis. Taxonomy (NCBI): domain Eukaryota; kingdom Metazoa; phylum Chordata; order Crocodylia; family Alligatoridae; genus Alligator; species Alligator sinensis. The sequence continues at coordinate 817,287 of NW_005842660.1, read as the reverse complement.
ATATCCATAGTAATGTTTCATTTTAATCATGGAAAAACACGACTTTTAGGTTTTTTAATCAGAGAATTTGGGATTTTAAACAGAGAAAACAGGATCCCTGTTGATTACACTGTCAGTTGAAACCTCCTTAGATAAGGCAAGTGATGTGGCCTTGTAACACAGTGGGAAACATGTTACCAGTCCCCCTGCAGGCCTGAGTTCTCGGGGATATGAGTTTGTTATAGCCACAGTTAGGAGGGCCTGCCTCTTTAGCTCTTGAAGTGGTAGTTTCTACTTTCTCTTTGGAAGTTTCCCAGTTGTTTCGGTCAAGATGGCTGTCATCATTTCACAAGATGTCCTAGATAAAAGTCTCTCTTAATCTATGGTGAATCCCATATACCACAGATGTTCATTCTTGCCAAGAGGAGGCCTGCGAGAATGAAGGATTTCATCATTTGTTTTCCTTTTAAATTAAAATGCTTTTTAATACCCCCACCCAGAGAAGAGACAGCACCACTTGGCAAACAAACTTCTGCTAAGTGCACTGGCTGGAAATGTTTATACTTTGTTCTCGGAAAACAGCATGCACGAAACTAGAGCACTTAGATTTTGTGATATGAAGTGGGAGATAAAAGAGGATTTGAAAATCAAATGAGAGGGAAGTATGCAAAGCAGTAACTTTTAGGGGAACGTTCAACTTGATGGGCTGCCTTCACATCCCTAAATATCAGCACTGAAGTAATTCCCTATAGCACTGAGCTCTCACTTGGGAAACACTTTCAAGTCTGGACAGGGTTAATTCAGCCATTCTACATCTGGTATGAGCTTTAACCTGATTTTCTAATGTAGGTTTCATTGAGACATAACCTTGAAATCAAATATGAAGAGTCCATTTGTGGTTCCAAAAGTTCTATGTCAAGTTCTTGAATCTATCTCATTTTCTATTTATTGGACATGATTATTGTAAGACACCTTAAATATTTTTTGTTCCTGGACTATTACTTCTATTAATTGATCAATATTTATATGCACCCTGTTACTGAAGTATTTGAATGACTTAGTGATCTTTAATGTACAGCCCTGTAAGGAAGAGAAATGATAAAATCCCCTATGAACAGCTGGGTAGACAAGCCAGAAAGGCTGAGTGACTTGCTAAATATCAAATGGGTAATTGGTGGCTGCAAAGTAACTTAATAGAAAAAGAGTTTTTTGAGTTATAGTACAGAAGCTATCTACTGTTATAGCAAAAGGTAACCAAGCACAAAGGACAAGAATTCTTGTGTGGAGGTTCATAAATATGACATGTCCTTATCTCTTTGGGGACATGTTCTTTTTCAGAGGAGATCTCAAATCCTCTCCAGATCCCATAAAAACTTGGAATCTTCCAGTAAATGTCATTATTGGTTGTTTCTTCATGGTTCAGTAATAGAAGAATAAACATATCTTGCAAATAGGCAAAATGGTGTTGGCAAGTCTTGTTTTGTTTTATTTGACTACAGCTCAAGGCTTGGCTGATAGAAAGTGCTCTCTAGGACAGCAAACAAGGGAAGGGTAGACTCAGTATGGTGAATTGCTGTTATGTTGGATGTTAAGGAAGGGGGAATCCAATCCTGGTTTTCCTACCCTACATTACTTCCAAATAATTAAAATTTAGCTGAGTGTACAGGACCAGATTTTCAGAAGCTCTGAGCACTCAACAGACTTCATTGTGGTGCCTAAATAAGTGGCTGAATTTTCAGAAGAGCTCACTAGTCAACACCTAGCAGAACTTGTCAAGTTCCTTTGAAAAATCTAGCTTCATTTGGTAGAGCTGACCCCCTTTCAAAAATCCAGGCTCTAGTTGAAACTTTGATAGCTCAAACATTGCAGGAAAGGAGCAAACAACAATGTGCTTTTCAATTTTTCCAAGTAGGTGCAAAAATGCTTGTTCTCCAGAATTCAAATCTCAGATGAACTCCACCACAGCTCCAGCTCAGAGAAAAGGGCTTTATTATAACATTGACAGGTGTGTGAAATAGATAATGCCCATTGCTCATACTTTGATTTTGGAATAATTTATAAATGCAAACTCCCTCTGGAACAGAATTGTGATCATTAGTGGACGGTTTTGTCAGGGCCAGATTCAGCTAAAAATAAATTACCTATAATAGCTGCAGTCTTTCTGCTGAATGTACTGCTTAAAACAACCCTGAACAGTACAACAAAGAGATAAACACACCTCTCCATTCACAAAGAGCTGATTTAAAGTTTCTTTTTACTTATTGAAAGCTCAGACGCATGCAGTGTGGAACAGTTCTCTGATGTGTGGCACATCCTGCCATGGAGTCTGTTGGGAATTTGGAGAGCTCATAACCTTTCAGAAGTAAGCCATCATTTGTATCACAAGTTTGAGGAACAGATGAGATTAAATGTTTTGCTTACTTTCCAATATTTAATTGTTCAAGAAACTTTATATTTATTGTTTTTTATCACTTGCATCATGTCTGCAGAACAGATAATGAGCAGATTGCTAGTGAACAGGGAATAGTATGAGAAATAGGACACAAGGTTTCCCTTTTGAAAACTCTAAGTAAGAATAATTTTCTATAATAGTTTCATGTGTTTGCTATCCACCTAGTTTTTGGGATTTATAAACTTTATAGTTTTATTGCCTTTTTCCTAATTTTTGCTCTTTTTAAGCCCCAGTTCCTTGAGTCAGATGATTATGGGATAATCTGTTTCCATTTAAAACACAAAGATCATATTACCAGCCTCAAAGTTGTGAATAAATACATGAAAATGTGAGCCATTGCAGTAATTAGTTTGGTTGCTTGCAGACGTTAAAAAAAATGGTGCTTTACTTTAAACTTTGTGTGCTCCTGTGCCAAGCCCAGCACACGCCTTAAGAAGTACTACATTAGTTGGACCCAGCTCACCCAACATCTGTCTATATCAGGAGCTTTAGTGGGGCTTTTTTGGCACTTTTATGTGATAGCTGATTGAATTAGCTTTTGTTAAAGTACCAAAAAGCCCTGCTGATCTATACAGATGTTGGGCGAGCTGGGTCCAACTAGTGTGGTCCAACTTTTGGGCATATTCTGTTTGTGGCACAGGAGTGTGCAGTTTAAAGTAAAGCACCTTTTTTTTAATGTCTACAAGCAGCCAAACTGATTACTGCAATGACTCACATTTTCACATATTTATTCACAACTCTGAGGACGGCACTATGATTTTTGTGTTTTAAATGGAAACAGATTATCCCATAAGCACCTGACTCCAGGAACTGGCTCTTAAAAAGATGGCAAAAATTAGGCCTGATCTACACAGACACTGCGGAGCGGGTTCAAGTAATGAGCTGCTTCTTCCAGTAAAGTGTTTGGTTTTTTTTTTTAATGTTTGCAAGCAGCCTTTGTGTCCCTATTTGGCTCTAGGTATAATAATGTGGGTCAGCACTTAGGCATAGTTGTGTTAATTAATGTGAAGTGCTGGCAGGGGAGAAAAATGGCTTCAGGAGATCCCTCTCTTTACAACGATGTGATGAGAAACAGCAACAGCTAAAGTACACCCTGGGAAATTATGCAATGATGTGTCTGCCCAATTTTGCACATAAAACATAATCGCATAATTTTGCACAATTTAACCTGGGTGGGCTCTGTGCCTCCACCTCCCTGGGGCTCCTGGCACTCTAGCTGGGAGCCCCATGTGGAGGCACCAAGCATGGTGGCATGCAACTGGACAGCTGGTGAGTGGGGAGGGGAGCTCCTGCCTGCAGGAGGGAGGGTGGGGGTGCTGTTTGTGGATGGACATGGGGGGTGTATGTGGCTGGTTGTGGGGTTTGTGGGTGGGTATGGCCCCCCCCTGCCACATATCCACCCCCCACCTCATGGTGCACAGCCTCTGCCACCCATGCTAGCAGCAGCAGCAGCAGCAGCAGGTGGCAGGTCCTTGGGACATTCATGGCTGTGGCAGGCAGAGCACCAGGTGGCACATGGCTCCAACTGAGTCCCAGGGGCTACAGATGGCAGCACAGAGCCTGCCCAGCCCAGCCCACTGGCTCACGCCTTCAAGCCAGACCAGCTGGCTCCATGCCAGCATGTGGAGCTTGCGGCACTGCAGGTGGAAGGCATGTGCCATTGGGCCAATCCAGCTCCATGCCTCCATGGGGAGCTTCCAGCATTCCAGCAGGAAGCCACACATGGAGGCACAGAGCCCACCTGGCCTGATGGTGCATGACTCCTTGCATCCACATGCCTTTCACGTGCTTCCACATTCCTCCTGGAGTGCTGGAAGCCCCACATGAAGGCATGGAGCCCACCTGGCCTGATGGTGTGCAGCTCCTGCCTGCAGTGCAGCAGCCCCTACATGCTGGCACAGAGCAGCCTAGTTTGGTGTGAAGGCACATGCTATTGGGCTGGGCTGGCTCCAAGCTACCATGTGCAGCCCCTAGGACTCAGCCAGAGCCATGCCTGGCTGGGAGGCTCTGCCTTCTGCAACCATGAGTACCCTGAGGGCCCGCTTCTTTGGCTGCTGCTGTTGCCACCACTCACGGAAACTGTGCATCATGGGGGGAGGAATGGATGTGTGGCAGGGGGGGCCACACCCACCCACAAACCCCACACCCACCCAAATGGGTGTTTTGGCACAGATATTAAGGATATAGGATAAAATGTTAAAAAACAAAAATGAAAAAAGAAGTAGTAGTAATTAATTTTGCATAATTTTGAATTTCTCTCTGCATAATTCCCTGGGTTGTATTAAAGTTCTTGTTTATCCAAGCCACCTAGTCACATTTCCACCTTTATGCCCTTAAATACTCAAAGGCTACGTATGAATGTTTGGTTTCTCTTGGGGATGTCCCAGCCGCCTGCAGAGGGTTCAGAATTGAGAGTATGGTTGGAGGTAGAAAGGTAAGAAAGGTTTATTGACTTAACAAAAACACAACTATGCGTAGTAACAAGACAAACAATGACAAACAAGAACAATTCGCATCGGCAGCTTATCGGCAGTCCCCTTTGATACCTGATGGACAACAAGTTTCTCTTTCCACAAAGTTCAGTGAAGTCAGGAGTCCTAGCACTGTCTGAGAGGTACTGGGAAGGACCCTGGAATGCAGTCCTTGGGCTCCTCGAGATCCACGAGCTCACTGATCCAGTTCAACAGTTAACTAATCCTTTTCAAAGAGCTGTATCTTCCTTCAGAATGATTTCCGGAAATTCCAGCTAATTTATAGCTTCTGAATGGTACTGATAATGCACAACCACTCAGATTCTTTTTACTTTAACTGTCCTTAGACTGACCAATAGCAATACAAGCCTTGCATTCCTTTGATAAGGTTAATTTTAATTATGCCACAGGGCCTTACTACTTCAAGGCTTTGCTAAATTTACTAGGCTTTACTACATCTTAAACTTTAATTAGGCTCTTAGCAACAATATATAGCTTAATCTTTAAACAAATACAGAAAAATACTTGATCTAATCTTCATAGAGCCTTCAGCAAGCACCTTTATCACACAGACATAATTTTCAGCTGTCACAGGGGATACGTGTTGTATGGCCATGGCCTACATCTGCCTGGAGTCTTACTTGGGTAAGGTGTTAGGTCACCAGACAATATTGCCAGTACTAACTTCTGATGTTCTTCTCTCACCTTCCACATCTTGATGCGATTTTAACTATTGGTATCTGGATGTGGGGTTGGCAAACATCCTGCCAGGTCCTTTTTGAGGGGTTTTCTTTGTGGGGCTCTGCCTCCCCTCACACCCTACCCTTACCATGTCATGGATTCTTTAAATCAGGGCTCAAGTCTTATATTGCTCTAATGCTGCAGACAACCAAGTGCTAGAGGACCCAAGGAGTGCCCAGGAATTTAAATCCCTTTTACTCAGGCCACCTGAAGCCATCTTCCAAAGTTCATCCCCCCTTGAGCCGTGAATCTTCCCAAAATGAGATCAGTCCATCGCAAGTCCACTAGGCCAATGGCCTTAAATCAGCTTTTCCTAGATTCTTTGGTTAATCAATCTGGGCCAGCCCTTAGGAACCCAATAATGTAATTTAGTGGGTAGCAAAGAAAAAAAAAAGGAAAAATGAACATAAAGCATCTCTTGGTCCTAGGTTAATCAGCCTGTCTCAGGCCTTCAGAGGACCCAGTCCCCTAGCTAAATAGACAATCAAATCAATCAATCAAAATTTAAGGATGGCTCTACTCTTCACACACACACACACACACACACACACACACACACACACACACACACACACACACAAGAACCGTCTCACTGGTCTCAGTTCCCTGGTTGGCTCCTCAAGGTAAGAACGTATGAGGATCCTTCCAGGAGAGGACTATTCCCTCCAATTGCTTTGCTCTGATACTGGGGAAGGGGAGTACAGTCCCCAAACAATGATGAGAACAAACAAAACAATAAAGAAAAAAAGAACATAAAGAAACCACCAGGGCCATGCCCCTGGACTCATGGACTGCTTCTCTCCCAGTGGACTGCTTCTCTCTGCCCCTTTAGTCTTCAGCTGGCTGTCTTCAAAAGATTCCTGTCAGCAGGTGCTGAAGTTTGTCAGTGCTCCTCTGAACACTTTGCATGAAGGATCTGCTTTCCTCTTCTGCCACTGGCCACAGGCGTCTGCCATCAGGAGAGACTTCTAGTTTCACCTCTATCCTCTGGATGTGGTTCTCTTTTGACTGCCCCTCTCCGGGGCCAGAAATAACTTCCTGGAACTTCCACCCACCTATCCACAGAGAGCACACACTGAGGAAACATGGAAGTGTGTTTCCCTGCTCTAGCCAGGCCTCTCACTGCACCCAAGATGAATGTTCCTTGTGTGGGTCTCTTGAGGCTTTCCTCTTGCCCTCCTCTTTTCCCTTTACAGTTTCTACCAGGAAAATCATGACTCTCCTGGTAGAAAACAGGAGCATACACTGTCTCTCAGAGTGAAAAAGGCAGTTTGGGGAGGAAAATAGCCTAACTCCAACAAGGTAAAAGTTGCTTCTAGAAGAGTTTCTCCCAGGATAATGAATATCTGTACCCTTTTCTGTGGCATACCTCCTGAGGACCAGGAAAAATAGAGCCACTGGGAAAGGCTCCCATGCCTTCCTGTGACCAGGGTCACCCTGGTCTGGAGAAAGCATGGGAAGTAGCTCTTCTTGCCCCTTCCATAAACTGGGAGGGGAGGAGCAGTTACTTGCTGTTCCCCACCAGCTCCTCACACAGTAAAATTCCCAGTGTGAGAATCAGGCAGCTCACTTTGCCCCACTGTACCAGTCCTCCCGGGAATGGGAGGATTGGAACAGCTCATGCTTTTCCCAGAACAGGGTTGCCCTAGGCTTGGAAATGCATGAGGAACAGGGAAGATGGAGAGGTTGCAGGTAGTATGTGTAACAGGGGCCTTATCGGGGCCCATCTACTAATTGCCCCACCCACCTGTTCTGGGCCAACCACCCACCTTCTTGTCTGCTATGCCTTGTTGTCTCTTAATTGGTTCTATTAAGGCGGGAGGCTTCCCATCCTTGCCTCAATGCCAGGGAGCACTATCTGCAGTTCCATTCCTCCCCTACACTGCAGCCCAAGCCTCACAGATGGCATCCAGCTGTTAACATCACCGGCCCTACACTGGGCCCCAGAATCCTCCAATCAGAACCCCTCTAAGATCCCTCCATTCAGGCGGCCTACTCTGCCTTCATTCAGGCTGCCTAGCTCCCTGAACCTATTTCCCCTCTCAGGCATGGTCCCCCCACAGGACCTTTGGCCACACAGGCCCTGGCCTCATCTCCAAAACCAGTTGAAACCCCAGGCCTCCAGCTCTGGGTGTCCCTCGCAGTAGGCTCCTGGCCCTTTTGAACAGTCTGGTCCTGGCCCCAGCATTGAGCAGTCGAGGGTACTGTACATCAGGCCTCTGAGCCTCTAGCCCCACTCTCTCTCTGGGGTCTGCCTTCTGGCCCCTATTAAGGAGTAACCCTCCCCGTTGTGGGAGCTGGGGTTATTAAGGCACCCTGACCCACCTTTCACCAGGGTGGTAACTGGCCTGGTATTTCTTGGAGGCTCCCGTGCCACTAAGAGCCCCACCAGGCCACCCACTCCTGGCAGAGTGCAGTTTTAGGTCATGCCCAGGACCAGGAGCCTCCAGGCCATCCCCTACAGCTCCTGCCCTTACCTCCAGGATGTTCCAAGCAGCCTTGCAGCCAGGCGATGTTACTGCCTGGCCTGCCAGCAGTGAACTGATCTGATTATATAGGCAGCCAGGGATCTAAAATGAATGCTACAATCAAGCATCTGCTGGCTGCTTGGCTGGGCCCTTAAAGTGGCAGGCACAAACAGTGCCCTGCCACATATATCTGTACTGTTCTGTCTCCCAGAATCATTTCTAGAAGTGGAAATTTCCACTGCTAGAAATGAACACTTGTACACAGCCCAAGTGATGTGTGAGGTCAGGTTTCCTATAATAAATGAAAAATAACACTTGTATTTAACATATCTACACAAGAATCTTCATGTACATTTCACACATCGGGTAATCTGTGCAGCCTCCCCATGAGGCATCGATGTTTAACTCTTACAGATAGAATTACTGAGGACTGGAAATAAATTTCCCCGCAAATATATGGCAGATTTGAGAGTAAATTACAGTTTTCCTGGGTGCCAGGCCTGTGGTTCAACCACATGATTTCAGTGCTTAACATGCTTTAAAATGTAGGGTTAGCTGGCACTTGCCAGTAATGTCATAGCCCTAGAGTTTGAGGGTCATACAGGCACCAAGCAAAAGTACTCTAGTGTCCAACATCTAATTCTTTCCTATCTACTTTTCCCTTTTTCTTGCCGGCTGTGGTGCAATATGTTACATTCTTTTGTTAGATGTTCAGCTCTCTCAGACCTTTCTCAATGTTGCCTTTCCCCCTCAATCTTGATTGTCCTCTTGGCCTACTGCCAGTTGTAGATACTTGTAGATAATTGGCACAGTGGTGTCCCTATTTATATGACCAAACTTCTGTCATCCTTGGTTTATCATTATCTTGTGAAAATTGACCTTTAGCCTGACTAGAATCTTTTTATTGCAGATTTACCCCAGATCTGTCTCTCCACTTCCTCCACACCACACTTACTCATTCTCTGACTGCCTCTTCCCAGTGTCCTTCATTGTTATGACTGTGCCTAGGTAGCTGCATCCCAGTTCAGGACAACATACTAATCATATGATTGAAGTCCTATAAAATACAATTGAACTTGAGAATATGCTTAACATAAAGTTTAGACTTATACATGCTGTCCTAAACCAGGATTTTTCCCCCCAAATTGCGGGTCAGTTCAGCTGTTAAGTCCGCCACATTTTTAGCATATAATGAAACCTCAGATAAGTTAAGGAAAAAACAAAACTCTACACTCTTTTGTTTTGTTTTGTTTTCAGGTTTCTTAAAAAGGAACATCACTTTGTGAATCTCCATTCTACTTATGTCACTTGAAGGGACTTAAGATAATATGACTTATTAAACAGGACAGGATATGTCACACAATAACATCTCGCCCAAGCCACTTTTATACCTCTAGAAATCCACATCTGAGGGAACTGTTTTCAGTACAAAGAAAAAGAAAACAGGGGCCATATCCACTTGCCTGCAAGAGATTATCATTGGATTGGAATTTTTGCCCAAAGGGACCAAAATATATTTTAAAAATATATTTCAAGGTGAATTATATCAGTGAGGTGAAACTGGAAAGGATGACAGAGGGAAAACATTATGAACAAGTACAATGAATCCTAAAGGGTCACAACACATATTCAGGATGATTTGGGTTCCAGTCTCCCTTAGACTGCTTTGTAAATCCCATCCTAACTGCACAGAGCTCAAGTGAGCCTAAGGAAGGCTTCCTGCAAAATGACTGAAGACTAAATCCACAAAAGAGACTTACACTCCTCATGGCAATGACTTATCTGCAACACGGTAGGATCTGTAGCCCTTGGTTAGATGCTGCAGCTTCCTTTGCTGAGATTGGCAAAAGTGAGGAATTTAGGAAAGATTCCACAAAACCAGACCATTGAGCTGCTTAGATTCACAGTGGGGACCACGGAGAAAAGGAGTGAGCCTTCAATTCCACCCTTCTCAGGGATTTAATTTCCTCCCTCTGCTCTGGAATCAAAGTTATGAACCCTGTTTAGGGGCTGCGATTAGCTCAGCTCTCCCCAACACAAAATGCAACTGCTAGAGGTGGTGGTGCCCTCTTTTTTTTTTTCCTCAACAGCCCATGCCTAGAGCACTCCCAGGTGTGTGGGAAAATCAAGGTCAGCTTCCTCTTCCAAAATATGCGAAGGAGGGACTTAAGGCTGGACCTCCTACCTCCCAGGTGAGTACCTGTATCCTTAGGCTATTCAGTAAAAGAACACTACCATCACCACAGCTTGCAACAACTATGTTTTGTGTACCTGTCTAAAATATATACTCCAAGTTAATCACTTGCTTTGGGGCTTCCTGCTAGAGTGACTGGATACAATTCTACAGCCTTATAATGTAAGAGATCAGACTAGATGCTCGTAATGAATTTTTCCTTCCTTAAAATCTTAGCAGTTTTGTCATGATTAGTTGTTTCCCACGTATGCCACACTTTTCCATAAAGATAATTCAGATTCTTTCACTTTTAACAGTGATGCCCTGGGTATTCCAGATGTTGATTTTTGATTTGCCAGTGAGATAGGTCATCATACATATGGCACAATGGGGATGAGCTTTTAACAAAGTAGACATTATCACAAATATATTCATATTTACACTTAGACTTACAAGGCCTGATGCTTCTCAGACACACTTTCTCTGCATGGAAGGCTAATGTTTGACTAAAACAACAGCAAGGTTTTTGTCACTCCTTGTGTACCAAATGTTCCTCTTTTATTCAAAGAAAAGACCATGGTGTTTAAGTGGTAAATCTGCTGTGTCCATATTTTAACTCATTTGCCTACCAACCCATGTTTACTCCAACTGCATGTTCAATGCCGTGGGGAATTTTCTGACCTACTTAGCACAAGCAATGCTGAGTGTCTTATTTCTGTAAATGAAACTGGACAACTTCTCAGGTTAAATGTTTCTTGTTTTGACTTCGAGATAAAAAGATAAGGCAGAAACTAGAGACTATCATGATGATTTTTATAAAGGAACTATAATTTAGAAATGGTCAGCATCTGAAGTTCCTGGATCCACAGATGCAAATCCAACCTACCCCTGGGCAACCATACTTGTGGGAGATGTCACATTTGTATCAATTTTCCCCATCACAGCCTCTCTATGTAAGGATATGCACATATATAACTGGTAGCGATATGACAGCTATAGCCAATCAACATTGTTTGAGATGCTGTCTCAGGAACTGTAAACTTTTGAAACACTGAAGTCATTTTTCTTTGCTTGTCTTACCATACATATTTGTTCTTTTATAGAAAGCAGTTCCAGTCCTACTGCACAACTAGTCTGAACCAATCAAGACCAGAACCTAAGGGAATTACATTCCACTCTTGTGTGGAACTCCATTATGTCAGTAACTAAGTGAGAACAGAATTTATCCCTTCTTCCCTTTTCAGTAGCTATAAATTATCAAATAAGCTTAAAAAAATACACATTGTTTATTAAACGAGCTAAAGTCCATCTGAAAACCAAGTCAGATAATACAAGATCCTCAGCTGATGTAAATCTGTAGAACTGCATTACCTTCAGTGGTGCAATGCTGATTTTACCAGTGGAGGACTTGGCCCCAAAGTCTTAGTAAACTTCTTGAAGTTTTATCTGAAAGCTAGCTTTCCTACAGTAAAGGCCAAATTAATTATCTTGCCTCCGCACAATAACTCAAGTCAGAGGGCTATGGACTCCCCAGTATACAATAAACTAGATTCTACTTTTATTATGGCCCATCAGACAGTAAGAAATCAAAAGAGTAAATCAGTAACACAAGACATAAACACTACCTCCATACATCACTGTACTGAATGAGGGAGCTTCCATTTCAGAACTGGTATTACATGTTGTATGCATAAAGCAGCATTTCCTGGTTAGTTGTAACTAGGTAAGAGTTGTACCTAAATATTTGCAGACCAAAGTTAATAGATTTTAACTAGGCAAAGGTTTGGGATGAGCATACTAAAACCCGAAGTTATGGAGTCATCTTCCTTAAACCATCAATTCTTTCCAGTGAATGGAAAGGTTGTTGTATAGTTCTGGTTCTCTCTTCTGAAACGTGCCTTTGAAAGCAGATGTAAGTTACTACCAAATCAAGAGGAGAGTGGCAGGCTGCTGATCTCACTTCCCAGATGAGGGAGGACTAACACCAAGCCCAGAAGTCATATCAATTTCTTCCTTTAGGGCACAATCTTAGTTTTAAACACAAAGTTCACCAAGTGCAACAAAGCCCTCGTCCCTAACCAAAGCAAGGTGCAGGAGCCCAGAAAGTTCCTTCTCCAGGGTCAGCTTCAGGACCCCTCTCCCTCCCTGCAGCCCTCCTCTGTCACTGTACCATTTTCTGGTCTATATAATTTCATGATCATCCTCGTCAGCATTTGAATTACACTTTGACTCTTGGGGAGGTCTGCAAAAAAAATTAAACTGCTTCATTGGAAGGAGCAATCTGAGCAGAGACCCCCACAGGTTATGATTTTCAAAGGTGGTGGGTCTTATAGTGGGTCTCAGCCCCTCTGAGCTCCCTCATAATTTCCACCCTGATTCTCATCTTGAAAGCAGCTGATCCATCACAGTGGAGGCTGGGCCCAGCCACACTGTGACATAGATTCATAAATCTCATAGACATTAGGGCTAGAAGGGACCTTGAAGATCATCAAGTCCAGCTGCCTGCCCTAGGGGCAGGAAGTCAGCTGGAGTCAAAGGATCCCAGCAAGATAAACATCCAAATGTTTCTTGAAAGAGTCCAGAGTAAGTGTCTGCACCAATTCTGGAGGGAGTCTGTTCCAGGCCTTGGGGGCTTGGACAGTAAAGAAGTTTGTCCTTATGTCCAGCCTAAAATGGTCAAGGAGGAGTTTATGACCATTGGTCCTTGTTATCCCTTGGGGTACTCTTGTGAACAGACATTCCCCCAGATCCTGATGTACATCCCTTACGTACTTATAGGCAGCTACCAGGTACGCCCTGAGCCTGTGCTTTTCCAGGCTGAAGAGTCCCATGGCTCTCAGTCTTTCATCATAAGGCCTGTTCTCCTACCCTCTGATCATGCATGTGGCTCTCTGGACTCTCTCAAGCTTCTTGACATCAATGGTTTTACACCCATTTCCTCCCCCCAGAGCAAGTGACTACACAAGTTGCAAAGTGTGGGGTAATCAGGTTACAGAGGCCAGATTTTCAGGAAGGCTGAGCCCCAACAGCTCCATTAGCTCAGTGGAAACAAGCGGATGTTGGGCACTTCTACAAATCTAGCTACTTCTTTTAAATGTCTAAACATAAGGTGTCTTCATATGAACATCTGCACTGAAATATTAATAACATAAGCACTAGGTTATCTCAGGGACTTTAATATTTCCCCTTCATATATATTCATTCCAGTTGTGAAAGTATCTTCCTTTGAGATCTCAACACTGTGCATATAGCACAGGGGTTCCCAAACTATGGTACATGTACCACTGGGGGTACACAAGACATCTCTGGGGGGTACGCGGGAGAAATTGTGTAATGGTGGAATTAATTTTCATTATAATAATAATTGGCATTTAAGGGGTTAAATATAAAACATGATGATAAGGGTACATGGACAGCTGGTAAATCTGGAAAGGGGTATGCAATAAAAAAAGTTTGGGAACCTTTGATATAGTGTAATTCAGGGCTGTCTAATTTCTAAGCAGCTGGGGATTGCCCATGGTGTAAGCTATACCAGCAACGAATCCAGGGACAGCACTAATGAGAGCCATGGGCCCCTGGGCTGCAACCCCCACCTCAATTCCCTTGCTGTACCATGCTGCAGGAACAGCCAGAGCAACAGGGAAGCAGCACTCAGATAGAAGCCCAGGGGCCACACATTAACCTCTTGTGGCCCACAGGCCACAAGTTGAACAGCCCCGGTCTTCTTCTTTCATATGGCTGATGTAGATACAGAACAGCAATTATGATTTTACATTTAGGTAGTTGAGACAGATAATTGCATCAGGAGCAGCAGCGTATATCTCTGTGATACCTCTTTCATATCTGTGAATTGGGCATTGGGTCATTATATGTTCCATGATCTGTTCTAGATGACCACAGTTGCACACTGGAGCCCTGGGGTAATTAATAGAGCTATGATTATTGCACAGTTACAGTTAACACTGTGTATAAAAAACTGACCTGCAAATGCTGCTTTCTGCATGCAACATGTGATGGAAATGGAAGTGTCCTGATTCAACAAAGTGATGTATGGAACTATTGTTTATGCGCTGAATCATGTCATTGATTTGACTTTTTGATTTCTTGCTGTCTGGGCAATACTAAAAGGAAAATCCAGAGAATCAGGCCCCTTTTTAGCTATAATTGTACATATAGTTAAAAGATTAAAAGAAATACAAACATTGATAGAATTGTAACCTCTTTTAGATCCAAGACATTAACTGAAGTTTGAGTCCCCATGAGTTCTACAGGCCAGGAGATGAAATTGGTGATAAAGTCTGGTATTTCTTTAGTGCAGTCGTGTTTATTTGCAAAGAATGTACAAAGTCCTGTTTCCTTGCTTACCCTGTTCAGGTGAGCACTCAGTCCAACAGCGCTCTCTCGCTTTTTTTCTCAGGGCCTTGCTGTCAGTCATTCTGCAGCTGTGCTTAGTGCATGCTTCCTAATTCTGTCTCAGCTTGTCTGGTCTTTCACAGACAGGCAACTCTTCACAAAACAGTACCCAGTGAAACACCTTTGTGCCATCTTTGTTTTGTGTGGTGACATGTGGTAGTTTGATTGACGGCTGCTATTGTTTCTGCACCCTTGTTGTGTAAAAACGCTGAATTCACTCTTGCTACAGTCTTCACTGAACTGTGGCAGTTATAACCAACCCATAACAGTGTGAAAAGATTATGGCAAGTTTATAACCACTTTATAACTACTTAACCTGAAGCAGACTGTATACCCTATTAACCAGGTTTCACTGACAGGGACAGAGAAGACTGTAACCTCCTACAGAGCTGGCAGATTACATAGGAACATTTTAGTTTAATATACTGGGGTTGCACTGATATAGTCAGCAATCTGTAGGAATCAAATATGGGACCTTCAGCACTAAAACTGCAGGGACCACCACTCAAGCTAAAGGAAACAATCAGTTAGTTGTCAGCATTGAGCTGCTGTAGCAGCTGAAGCAAACCACAAGGGGAATACACAAGCCAAGATGGGATCCTGCTCCCAGCATAGAGAATGGGAGAGTTCCATTAATTTCGGCCAGAGCAAGATTGTATCTTAAATCAGGGATGGCCAACCATCCACAAGTTGCACAGACAGCCCGTGTGCGTGGCATGTGGCAGGTCAGGTAGGGGACAGGCAGCAGTGGCAGACAGGGCAGAGAGCAGAAAGCAGAGCAATAGATGGGACAGGGAGCACAGGGTAGGGAGCAGAAACAGAAAATAGAACAAGTTAGGCAAGGGAAGGGGATCAAAGTAGTACTCAGGAAAGCCATAGGGCTTAGTTTGTCCAAAAAAGGTTGTTCCCTCAGTCATTTCAAGACATGCTGCCCATATTTGACGAGCATGATCTGAGCATCTGAGGTCCACTGTATTGTAAAGCAGTAGCTAAGTCTTTATGCTGAGGCAAAAGTCCCAAGGGCAGTGATGAGTTTGTGGTTAGAATTTTCAAGGAAGCTTAAAGGTTATCAGCACCCCAAATCTGATACATTTCATAGGTATTTTGGAACTTAATTTTCTTATGTTGGAAATCTCCCTCTAATTAATTAGAAATTGGGCTAAGATCGAAAAGACATTGCTAGTGCTGGGTGAATAACTTATCAAAAATAGTTATTTAAAAATGTAACCTGTCTTTAAATTGTGCATAAACACACTGTGAGCATGTGTAGATGAAACAAAATTTCCCACAACTGCATTTGTGTTTGCATGACCCAGGATTTCCTGCTGCTTTAAAGTCCATTTAGCACCTTAAACTAACACTACTGAGAGATGTTTTAATTTGCTGCTCTTTCCAGTTACGCCGCTCGGTGGATTTTGTTTGTGCAAACATCCAGAGACTCCAGAGACCTCTAATTAATCCCCTTCACCATGAAGGGGTGCTGTGTTCTGGCCTCTAGTCAGTAGGTGCCACTGTGTGTTCTTTTTCACCCTCCTTCACTCCTCACTTCTCACTCCTCCCTCCTCCCTCACAGCACATAGTATAGGTTGGGACAGGTCTGCTCAGACCAGTTATTATTATCATTTTAAAATGGGGGAGAGAAATAATCCTTTAATTGTCTACCCCCTCTTAATTTCTCAGCCCCCCCCACATAGTGTATGTCCTCTCGCCACCGCCCATGTACCCTCCTGTCCTCCTGCCCCCGCCATGTACCCTCCACCTGTGACCCCTGCACCCTCCATTGTGTGCTGCCACTGCAGTGACCATAGCTCCTGACAACAGCTTCAGCATCACCATAATGGTAAGTTTTTTGCAAGTAGTTTGAAACTTTGAAGTGAGTGGTTACATGAATTTCTTCAATATTGCAAATCTTCTGAACTTCATCACATTCCATTTCAGAACCATAACCAAAAGTCCAAGGGCAGAAGGATGCTGCCTGCCAGACCCAACACCCAGGATATGCAGCGTCCCGGGTGGTATTTAGGTAATATGTACCACTGACCTTGTGTGTGTGTGGTGGGTGGGGAGATCCAGTTTTTTGACTGTGCGCCAAACCCCCCTCGTCTTCCTCATCTTCCTTTTTCCTCCCTCCTCACAAAAAACTTTCACAGGTGCAACTTGTCAGGGGCAGCAACCAGCCCATAGCCCAGTGATGAGATAGTAGAGTGAAGATAATGAAGAGGAGTAGAGGAGGGGAGTGAAAGTATCTTCACATTTTTTTTTTTTACATTTTGTATATATTTTATATTGTTAAGTTGTATATAGTTATTGATGAAGCTGCAGTGTTTTCAGTAAAGTGTTTTATTTTTGCTCTATATAAGTGTCATGTTTTCTTTGGGGTGGGTGGCTGGTTGGGTTGGTTTTCAGAGACCGCACCCACCTCAGCGTTGTGGGGATGCTGTTCTTTGGCGGGGGAGGTTATGGAGTTATGGTATTCCTGAAAAGAGTTGCAAAGAGTTGCAGGGTGGACTGTTATCAGAGGGAGGGAGGGAGGTGGAATGCTGGTTACTGGCCATGTCCTGCATCAGTACGAGCTGGACAAGTTGTGCAAGTGCATTTCATTCATTGCTGAGGCTTGAGGTTTTTTTCTGAATTGTGGGGGCCTTCTTCTTGGTTGTTGGTCAAGACCTCTATGGTCCAGGTAATAGGCTCTTTGCCCCACTTGCCCTTTGCCTTACACCTCTCCGTTGCACCCTTGTAACTTTGGAATCTTTGCTGGCTACAAAGCAAGCTGTGCTCGGGATCTATGAGCACTGCAGTGGCAGAAGCTGAGGCTTCTCCACTGACTTCGGCCCGAGCATCTTTGGCATATTATATTATATAATAACAGTTAATGCTAATAATAGGAGTCAATAATACTATTTATTCCAATAGTAATATATTAATAAGAGTTTATAGTAATAGTAATATTAATGATGATTTATTAATGGTCAATAATGATTGTAATAGTTCAATTCCTTATCACAGCATTTCAAAGCAGGTAGATCTGCCTTATCACCCTCCATGCATCACACACATCCTGGGCTTCCACCATATAGATATATATATAGGTATAGATATATAGAGATATAATATATATATAGCCAATGTATGATACAGACTTATGTTATATAGACTTATGTTATATAGGCTTATAATTACAGTTCGATTCCTTACAATGAGAAAGGAGATACTGAGATTAAGGCATGTGATTATGCGCCCTCCCTGCCTCTTTCCCCGAGGGGAGGGGGTGGTGAAGGAAATGCCCACCTCCTGGTTCAAGCTCTTCTCTAGGTCCCCCTATTCCCATTGAGAAGCGATATATACCCTTCTGCTACCCTTACTGAACTTGTACGCTTGTACAAGTATTATTTATAACTTGTATTATTTCCTCCTTCTGGTTGCTGGCCACATGTACTGCTCAGGCTTCTTCTGTGTACTACTTTAATTGTGGAGGCTTTCTTCACAGGCTTTGGCCCAAGCATCAGCTCGAGTATGGTAAGAGTTGCACAAGATCTGCAGATCCATTTCATATTATTCTAGCCTTCCTCCTGGTTTCTGGTCCTGTTTGCTAATCAGTGTATTATGGAATTGTAATTAGAGGCCACAAATGCGGAGGCTTTCATCTTGGTTGCTGGCCAAGGCTTCCAGCAAATTCCCTCCCAGGGGGTCTGGGTAGTAGGTCCAGGCCTGTGGGCTCTTCACCCCACTTGCCCACCTCTCCATCCCTTCGTTGCACCCTTGTAACTTTTGAATCATTGCTGGCCACAAAACAAGCTGTGCTCCTGAGCTATGATCCTATATGACACTTCATAGTCTTTTTTGCCTTCTTCCTGGTTACTGGCCATATCCCAGCAAATTTGGACTGGGGTACATGTTTTTTGACTAGGGAAAAGCTTCTTACTGGGGAAAATCCTTCCTGCCTTTAATATATAGTCTTCTCACCCTCCTCCTGGTTAGCTATGACCACTGCAGTATGACCACTGCTGAGGCTTCTTCACTGGCTTTGGCCCAAGCATCAGCTCAATTTGCACAAGTTCTGCAGGCCCACTTCATATAGTCTTCTTGCCCTCCTCATAGTTACTGGCCATGTCCCAGCACATTCAGACTGGGATACGTGTCTTTTGACTGGGGGAAAGCTTCTTGCTGGGGAAAACCCTCCCTGTCTTTCATAGTCTTCTCACTCCTTCCGGGCATCATACCCATTTATTTAGGTACTTCTGCACACTCTGAAAGGGATCATTGAAAGTGTCCTGTGACCTCTGTAATTCAACATGGGACTCACTGACCACGTCTTTCAAATTCTACATGGTGTCTCACACTTGCTTAAAGATGGTATCCTCCTTACGCAGTGGCTCATGGAGTTCATCCTGGCAGGCATCTACGCATTCCACTCCGGCTATTGAGGACTCCACTAAAACCTTGAGCGAGGTTTGGTGGGACCATCTGTGCTTGTTGCGAAAATCTTTGCAGCGCTCTGCTGTAGTGTGAGCAAGGTGCTGTTCCTGGAGTCCATGGGTTGTGGTGGCTGATAAACAAAGAAAAAAACAATGGTTGCCTTCCCCTCAAGAGGAGGAAAGAACACCCCCCCACCCCCACCATGCAGTGCACAAAATGCCGGCAGACACAGAAACAGACCCCGCAACAGTGGGGCACCACTTGTACTGCCCCAAACTTACAGGTACTTCGGAAACAGGTCTATGGCTGCCACTGCCCATGCTAGCTGCAAAAAATTAATTAAAGCAAATAATTAGTTTGTCATCTGTTACATTATGAGCTATCAAACCACCACTGAAAGAAAATGGCAACCCACCAACAGCAACACATGTATTTCTCCCCCTCCCATGGCGGGGAGTCTCCCAAACCCAACCAGCATGAACCTGGGCATTGCCTGGCAGTGGCAAGAGGCACATTACAAGAGACTTACCGGGTCCAGCATATTCTTGGGTCTCAGTAGCAGTAGATGATGCATCAGCTGCTTGGGCTTCTTCCTGACCCTCCACCTCTTCAGCTTCATCATCTGTGCTAATCTGTGGAACGAAGGGGCACTAAGTGTATGGTGACCAATGGTCCTTCCTGTCATTCATGGTCATCAGAGAGCAGGGAGCAATCTCTGGACAACTGAGACATGTTCATGGTTTCACCCTCAGGAGGGGCTGCTGCCACCTCCTCCTCCTCCAGCCCAACCGTGGTGATGAAAGTCTCCATATCCGGGTTGTTACCCGCATCCTTGGAGAGAATGATGGGCAGCTTGTCATAGAAGGGGGCAATTGTGTGACCTGCTCCAGAACAGGTGTTTGCATCTTTGGCTCTGTAAATTGCTGATCAGAAACTTGATCTTGTACCAGAACTTGGGGCCAGTCATGACTGTGCCCTCACGCCTGCATGCCTTTTGTGATCTCGACATAAACAGGCTTATTCCTCCTCCTTTTAGCCTGTCTATGATCCTTTGCCCCAACCAAACATTGATTAAGCCCTCCAGTTCTTCCCAGGCCCAGTTGGGTCCACGGGCATTGGAGCTATCAACCTCCTGGGCTGTTGGTTCCATACTGCTGGCCTTGGCTTTCTGAGACATGGCGAAGCAGTTCATGGTCAACAGCACAAGTGATTTGTGAAAGAGGGCTGGTAAATTTTTGTTGGGGGGGCGACACCTTTATATTCAGGCTGTGCTTGCATGAGGGTCTAGGAAAATTCCAAGGATTGTGAAGTCATTACCTGTAAGTGTCAAAACACCCAGGTGATAAAGCACCCAGTTACCAACAAGAAAGACCTGGTGATGGGGTGAATAAGTCCATTGTACTTTGGGATGGCTGCTCAATGGCCCAGAATATTGAAAAAAATGATACTTACATCCCTGCTTGTGCAAAATAATTTTATTACAGAAGCACAGTCTGTTTCCCCTAAAGTGGCAAAAGTTTTAAGTAGCCTACTACATTACCAGGAGAGGAGTAGGCAAAACATTGTTTGCAAGCTTGATTACATCAGAACACGAGTGGCTGCTAAGCTCAGGATGAAAGGAAGAAAAGATGTGCAAAAGCCCCAATGCCCCGGGGTACCAGGGTAAAGTGTTGAAAAAGCAGCTACACCAAGCTCCAGATCACACAACACCCTACAGTCCCTGCCTCCAGCTTGGTGCAGATGGGTTAGAAGCCACTGCTGATGTAGAGGGGCCAAATGGAGAATGTGGATGAAATAAGTGACATGGAGGACATGAAGCAGGAGGAGGAGGTGGCAGTACTGCTTCTGCAAATGCTGTTTACCTAGGGATTACTGCTGGAATGCTTGAGAAGGATAGGAACTGTGCTACAATGTTCAGTGGCAAGCTGTGTTCCTGGTTTAACAGTATTAATGACAATAATAAGAAGATACAGTTACCCAGAGGACTTGGAATACACAGAGGAAAATGAAGAAGTGGAATTTGACTGGGCTCTGTGGAGAAACCTGAGGAGGACCAGAATCTGCACACTGTGGGCCCATGAGAGCAGCTCAGACTGGTGGGAGCAAATCATGCTGACCACTTGGAGTGGCTGGAGATGTTCTGAATAAAAAGGGAGATGGTATGTTCTATCATATCATCTCAATGCTGGGGCCCCACATCACGAGGCAGGATACTAACATGTGTTGGGCCATCCCACCAGACAAGAGGGTTGCAATGGCCATCATGAAACTGGCCAGCCCATCCAGTCTCTGGTACATTGAGGACCAGTTCGACATGGCTGCCTGCATGGTTGGGCTGGCAACTCATGAGGTATGCCAGCTGCTTAAGGAGATTGCTGCAAACAAAATTATCCACCTAGTGAATCCACAGCAAGTCATAGATGCCTTTAATGAGAAGGGGTTCCCAAACTGTGTGGAGGCTTTAGAAGGCACTCACATCCCAGTGCTGTGCTCTGAGGGGGGAGGGAGGACATACACAAACAGGAAAGGATATGCCTTCATGATCCTGCAAGCCATGGTGGACCACCAAGGCTGGTTCATGAACATTTATATTGGGTGGGCTGGCAGTGCTCATGATGCACACATGTTCAGAAATTCCCCTCTGCCTGCCCTTATGGAGAAAGGACACTACACACCTGGCGTGGGAGAGACAGTGATCCGCAGTGTCACCATTCCCTTGGTTATATTAGCGGATGCTGCCTATCCTCTAAAGCCCTGGCTCATGAAGCCTTATGGAGGGAGTGTCACTGACCCAAAAAAGCTGGTTTTTAACTGCCATCTGAGCAGTTGCAGGATGGCCATGGAACGTGTGTTTGGCCGACTGAAAGGACAATGGTGGGTGCTTATGTGCCAGCTTGAGATGGAGCAAGAAAATATCACGACTTTTGTAGTGGCAGACTGTGTGCCGCACAATATCTGTGAGAGCCATGGTGAGGTTTTCAAGGACTTGTGGGAAGAAGAAGCATGAAAGGCAGTGGCCAGACAACAGAGATGTATCCGGGCAGCAGCACAGGGACCGAAGAGATATCCTCAAGGAGAGGCTGGTTGGGCAGCCCTTGTGCATGATTGTCTGGCAGGATATATTGCTGACAACAACACCTAGTGCTTTGTTCTAAAATAAATTCATTTTTTTACACTTTAAATCTGTGTCTGTCTACAGGGGCATGTGGTGTTGCAGACCAGGGGCAGAAGGGAGGATGGTCAAGGGAAGGGGGAGGAAATCTGAACTGGGCTAGGGGTTTGCTGCTGCCAGACTGTGAGTGGTTTGGGGGAGGGGAGCATTAGTACCATCACCCATATCTGAATGAACCCCACTACCACACCTGGGTGAGAAGGAAGGATAACTATATTATAGCTCTTGGTGGGCTAGGTGGGTGGGGGACCAAGCCGAACAGCAACCCACATTTTGAAAAACATTGCAAAAACATTTATAAAATAATTCACAACACACCTCCAAAAGCCGTATGTGGCACTACACAAACAGATTGACGGTATACCTGAGCAGGGAACAGGAGGGTTCCAATGGGAGCCCCACTTGGAAACTGTATGAAGATCAATGGGCTTGGGAATGCTGGGAAATGTAGTCCAAAACAAAACAAAACAAAAAGCCAGAAGAGCTTGCCACCACCAACATAGACAGCAATCGCCAATCAACCGGGCAGCAACAAATACCCACCCACCTGCTGCTCTTATGATATCATAGCACTTATCATAGCAGCTATAGTAAATGAAAGAAAAAATACACATATTTGTAACATGGTGGGATGGGAAGGGAAAGGAACAGGAGGGAAAGATTCACGTGGCTTCTCTTTGGGATTGGGATGGGGTATTTGGGATGACGTACTGACAGAGACAGACTAGGCCAACTGAGCACAGGTAGGTGCAAGTGACAAGGATTTGGGGGTGATCATAACCGTGCCCAGGGGAGACTCAGTGAGAGTCAGGACTGCCCAGTGAGATTCCGGGGGCAGGGACTGGGGAGCCCCGGTGGATTACATGTGCCTCCTGCTGTAATACATTAGGAAAGATATTACAGGGAGTAAACTGGTATTTGACTATCCCTACTGAAATTTGCAGGGAATGACACAGAAGGCTTAACTCACTCAAAAGCGCTGTTCATGTGAACACAAACACCGTGTCATGCACACTAAAATGCACTGTATCAGAAAAAAGCCGTGCTAAAATTTTCAGGTGCTTTATATTAACACCCATGTAGTCTACACACATCTTGTGATTCTCTCAAGTATATTATACTAAACATTATTCACTGAATACTTTCTGTGAATAATTCTTGCCTTATTATAGTTTAATTGCACACAATTTGTGGTGAATCACCAGCATTCAAGATGTGAGTTGTGTTCATTGCACAAATAGATCACATGATGTACTTCCCATTCCTGACTGGATGAGAATAACTCCTAGCATCCCAGAGTTATTTACATATAGAATTTGTTACCCTTACATAGTCAACATCATTTGCTAAAAAGTCACTCTTTTGGGAAGCATTTCTACCAATTAACTATTTCAGAATAGCATTCATAAGAAGGGGTGCAAACAAAGTAAGTAAGATTTGTCCTCTTCCATCCCTCCTCCCCTACTTCAAAGGGTGAATGTATGCTGTTTGCTACTGATCTAAACTACACTGCTTACAGAAAACTGCATAACTTAAATCAATTTTGCCTTGGGCTTTCTCAACGTCTGTACCCAGGCCTAGAGAACTTTACTAATTCATTCTTGTTTTTGGTAGTATTCACTTACCTCTATTGGATTCAGACCAGTAACCTTTAGACAGTAATGTTTTTTGGTCATGCTAACTTTGGTTGGATTGACACTCATGACCTAGATTTAAGTTTCATGTTTGCTTACCAGGCGCCAAGTCACTAACACAGGCCATTCATTAGCCTCATTCCACCAGCATTTCCAATTTCTCTCCTTCTGGGATGAGTCACATAAACAAAATTTAAAGTTCCCCAGTGTGTTTGGCTTGTCATGATTACTCCTGCCCCGAATCCATTACATATGTGCTGTCTGAAACAGAATAAGATGACACTAATTACTCCGCCTGACTGCTAGTAACAAGCCATCTGGGTGATGGATTAGAAATTCATCACATGGCTCTTTAAAATTAATTAAAGCCCCTAATGGCACTTAATCTCATAGAAGCTGCAGAGAACTGTTGCCCTAATAAATGAGATCATTTGAACTGAGGTATAGCACTGTAGACATGGAACCTACACTTCATGCCTTATAATAGGTAGGGTTGTACTGTCATCCATTAGCTCTGTTCTCACTGACCTGCTAATTGAACCCTTGGCTAAGTGGAAATAAACTAGTAGCTAACCCATAAAATGCTAAATGTTCAAAAAGACAATAGGAGAAAATACATTTCTGTCTCAGCAACTGAACTGTGATTAGGCACATTATAATTCCATATCTATTCATAATAAGGGCACATAATTACAAGAGAGCTGGGAAATATACCAACTTTTATTACTCCAGCCAAGTCTCATTAACAGAAAATTTTCACTGATGTGCACAAAATGGAAAGAGCTGCTTCTCCAGGATTTCAGTGCACTCTGGGCATTGCCCCATAGTTTCTGTTCTGGTCATTTCTAGACCCTGGCTGCCCATGAATGCATAATAGGACCCATTTCCCTTTCCCTTCTATGGATAGAGGATAATGACAAAGGCAAAAGAGCACTGCTATCACACAAATGATCTCAGTCATTTTATTCTTCTTAGGACACTGTACTTGGGTTCAGCAAATCTGGGTTGGAGCCTCAATTATTTTGTAGAATTCCTGTGTAACCTTTGGCAAGCCACTTCAACTTCTCTAGGCCTCTGTTCCCTATCATCAAAAAAGAGACAGTAGTGCTTCTTTTCTCTTGTTTTGTCTCATCTCGTCTATCTAGACTGAGAGCTCTCTGGGACTGGAACCATTTCTAACTACATGTGAAGTGTCAAGCATAATGGGGCTCTTTTCTCAGAAGATTCAACTGAAAACAGTCATCTGTCCTCAATATCTCTGAAAGAGCTATTAATATTGACTCTACTCTGATTGGAGTTATTTATGATGAGTTAAGTATACAGTGGGGTGAGGGGGAAGGATGTTTGGAGTTTTTTGTTTTTTTTTTAATAAAGCTCCAGCTAGTGCCTTCAAGAGGTTGCATGAGAATGTCAGTATTCTCTTTATATTTATTTTTCTCCTGTCTCCTTTGCCTTCCCACCCCCACCCCCATCCCTCATCCTTTTTTTTTTAAGCTTCTAGGCCTCGTGGTTAAAAAGAAGACCTTGAAAATATGAAACATGGACACTGTAATAGCTTAGAAACCCTACAGTGTATAAAAGAACCCCAAACTGATTATGTGTTTTAAAGCCTTGTGATTTAAAAAAAATCTCGTGTTTTGTTTTGTTTTGTTTTGTTTTTGGTTAGGACTTATGACTTCTGAAGGCCTGAATGTCTGATGAGGCCAGCCAAAGCATAAACACAATTGCAAGTTTTGATGAAAACTAGATTTCATCAAAATATTTAGCTGGACAAATAATACCAACTCCCTAGCAACTGTACTTTATGCAGTCTAGATACAGCAGTGTACTCCAGGTACTGGAGGATAGTGTGGATAGAGAAGTTCTGCCAGGTGAAGGCCAAAGCAAGTGCTTCTGCTCAGGTGGACATCCTGTTAAACTCTGCTGGGAGTGCATTGCTGGGTTAATATGGCTTGTGGGTTAAAGAGATTAACCATTTTAGAAAGGGATTTGGCTACAACAAAGGGCTGTTGTGAGAAAGTTATTGTTTGCAACAAGTTTTAGGGGTATTTGGATGAAAGCTGCATTATAAATGCAAACTGTTATTAATTATTTTTCCACATTATCTTAATATTTTCCCTTCGCTTTTAAAGAAGCAGCAACATTTCCCCTCTGAAACAAAAATTTTCTCATTAAATTTATTGATTCTATCTGAGAAAAGCTACTAACATCCCAGGAAGAAAAGAATAGAAATGTCACAGCATAAAATATAATCTCTTCTTTGTGGAAAAATTCTGTCATATTTTATCTGCATACTAAATCTGCATGTGAATGGACAAGTATTCATGGTGAAACCATTAAGCCTTCACAGGGTGAAAGGAAATAGAGATAGTTTGAGAAATGAATACAAATACGCATGCAGTGTGCATGTTTTTCCAGCATGATATATGGTATTTTTCTGCTCTACATTAGTTTAAAATGTGAGTGCATTAGGGGCTTAAAGACTTGGAAAGGCTGAAAAATAGTCTGATTGGAACCAGGGCTAGATCAGAAGGAGGACTTAGCTTTGATCTGCTCTACCTTCACTTGTACCAAACTCAATGAGCCCTTTGTAAGATCATATAAATCCCAACTCTCCCCAAGCCTCCTTGTGCAGCCAGAATCACAGATCCCTGTCTGCATACCATCTTGTTCTGACCAACCGTAAGCGTTTTCTACAAAAAAAAAGATATTTCTCCCCACATGTTCATGGCATGATTTATAAAATGTCTCACCTCCTTTAAGCCATGGCATTGTAATCAGACTGTGGTTGCTACACAGAAGTATCTTTTGGAATTTGCTGCATGGAAAAATCAGCACGATGGCACATCTCACAGAATGACATCAGTCTCATCTTATTTTTAACTTAAAATAAAACTTGTCAACCCTGCCAAAAGATTTAGGTCAGATCTCCAGTTGCCAAAGAATTTTTATGTATTTACTGTGGCAGGGAGGTATAAGCAGTTTGGATGGGTAAGTATCCCCTCTCTAGTTATTATTATACTCATGTTCGTTGTTGGAACCAAAGGTTCACAGTCCAGCAGTTCTCTGCCATAAAAGAGAAGCAAGGTATTTTATATTAGTGGTTTTATTTTACCTACTTGAATATAAAAGCTAATATGATCTTCCCACACAACTAGAAAAATGGCTTGGGGACACACCCTCAACAGCCATAAAAATTAAGAAAGTTGCAGTTCATTATGTAAAACATACCATCAGATGTATGACATTAAACATCATCCTAGCTTCATAGAGCAAAAGGTTCTAATTACAAGTCAGTGAAAATATGAACCATCTGATTTTATAGTAGAAGTTATAGACCAGCGTTTGTATTATGACAGCAGGTTTTTAAATGATCTTTCTCATGCTATTAAAACAAAAATCTTGGCTCTCATTAAGATCCATTTGACTTTCATAACAGAACCTGGGGTTGGGATGCACTTCAGCTTCAGTACAGACTCCATAAATCTGGTCCCTGCCCTTCTTTACTCCATTTTATTACAAAGCGTTGGAGTTCAGACCTGACATTTTCCTGTGACAGATGACTTAGGTACTCATATCTTTTACTCCTGAAGTGTGTTTTTAGTGGCAAATGGACAGGGAGCTGGAATTCCTGAGGTCTTTGACTGTTTTCAGTTCTGCTACTGATAGACTTTGCAACTTTGAAATGGTCATTGAAACCTATATTTAACCAGTAACTTGGGGCACCTGGTTTGAGCCACCTTAAAAAGTTCTATTTCCCAGAGAGTTTTCTCAGGACTTTCTGTTCATCAGGACCATTTAATGTAGCTAATGTTGCCCCTTTTCCCTCCCATCCCCTAAAAATTACTAATCATTTATGGAAAATAGTCCTTAATTAATTGTTGTTATGGCTTTGGGACCTAAATGAGGCCCTGAGGATTATGTCTGCCAGGAGAAGGCACTGATGATGGAGTCAGTTATTTCTTTGATGCTATCCTATTTATTTACAAAGAGTGTATACAGTCCTGTTTCCCTAGACTCAGCGGGAAT
>NW_005842660.1:773628-789329 GCF_000455745.1 Alligator sinensis | reverse complement strand
GAGAGATGCTTTTTTCAGTGAGCAGTGAACCCCAAATCTTTCTCTCTCCGTTTATTCTCCATGCCACACTATTAGCCTCTCTGAGGCTGCGTCTAGCTTTCTCCCTCCTTTCAAAGTCTCTGTTTTTGTCTGCTGTTCCTGTCATGGAAGCCCAGGAAAAGCACAAATATATCAACTGGATGCCCTTGCATATACTTACCAGTATGTGAGCTAGTACTGTGTCTGGGGGATGATCCATCCTTTTGGTAGCCACTCTTTGGCAGCTGCTCTGGCCCAAAGCTCCCCCATGTCCAATACAAAACTTTAAAACCACTGGGAGAGATGGTGGCAAGCTGTCTGCACCAGTCTCATGGTATGCTTGTAGGTTGCTCTGATCCCATGGCTTAATTCTAGTTCCTGCTCTTGCTTTTAATACCCAGGACCAGCTCTGCCTCCTGACACTCAGCTTGCTCCAGACTATGACTCTGAGCTTCTATCCCTGGACTATTCCTCTCACCTCCTGCCTGTGGCTTGACTCACAGCTTCTTAAGTCCGGTTCTTTGATTTTCATTTGTTCGTGACCATGATTTAGGCATCTAGACTCAGGTTATGACCCTGTCCTGCCTGTCAGGGTTTTGTACCATGGGTAAAACCCTGTAAGAGAGTGAGAGGCAGTGTGGACTAGTGAGTGCTGGAGATAGTGGAGTGTTACTCTGACCTGCTCTGGGCTCAGATAGTCCCTAACTGCTGCTGCCATGATGCAGACTCTCTTCAAGTTGGCTGGTGCCCCATTCACTTACCCCTAGTTATGCTACTGCTGATTGCTGGCTCTGAATTCATGTTCTGGGTGCTAGGTCTCACCACTACCCCCAACTGCCCAAATCCCAGTCCTGATATGAGTCCCTAGGGAAATACTTTGGGCCACGCGATTCAGCATCAGCTTAAGCCTGCCACATGGTTGCATAATGATTAGAATTCCATTATGTTGGTAAGATGCTTTGAAATCCTTGCCTGATAGCTTCCATATCCACAAGATAGAGTTTTACACAATGTGAAATATTACGCTGTGGTCATTTGGCTGATTACTGAAGACAGAATGGGTATAAAATAAAAGCCTTATCATGGCACTTTTGAAAAGAGAAGGGAAGAGCCTTAATACTTTGGCTAGCATCTCAGCCTTTAAGCCATGGGTGCGCTAACTTGAGAATCTCTACTGGCAACAACTGGTAGGACAGAGTCAGTCTCTCAGATAGTGCGGCAGGGCACCTTTGGTGCCTGTCACTTTAAGAGGCTTGAACAGGCTGTCAAGCAGCTGGCAGGTGCAGTGTGGCCTAATGAGCTGGTCACTTGACCACAAGAGTGCCCCTGGATTGGAGGATGGGGCTGGGCAGCCTCAGTATAAATCCAGGCCTTCAGAGCTGAACAGACCATTGCTGCAGGGATGCTGCCAGGGTAACATTGCCCAGCTGGAGCTGCTGCTCCCAGAACATGTGGTGGTTACGGGTAGGAACTATGAAGATGGAGGAAGTTCGATGTCCTGGGGAATGACCTAAAACAACACCCTGCTAGGGTTGGATGGTGTGGTGGGACTGTCTTTGGTGAGGTGGTCCCCAGGAAATGCCACACCAGTGCCTCCCTAGTGAAAGGTGAGTAAGGGGCACCATATAGCCTCAGCCCCCATCACCTGGTGGGTTACCCCATAGAGGGGACAGGTGAGGGGTCCAGGCATGTTATCAGATACCTGAGGCCTGAGAGGCATAAGGCCTAGTAGCTTTGGTGAGAGGGTAGTGTAGTGGCTCCAGTGAGGGGGCATATGTAAGCAGGTTGTATAGAGTAGGGTCTGCATGGGCAGGCCTGAAGGACTGCGTATAAGCCAGCCTAGAGCTGTGTTTGGAGGGCCCCGAGAAGGTGGACCCATAAGACAGGGTGTGGGCTAGCTGCTCAAGAACCTAGCCAGGAAACCCTCTACTGGCCAATGCTGGGGCCAGGACCAGAATGGTCAAAGAGCCAGAATACCCACCACAAGGGATGGCCAGAGCCAGGGACCTGGACTTCTGACTGGCCTAGAGGTGAGGCCAGGGCCTGTGTGGTGAAAAGTCCCAGAGGGAACCCCTGCTGAGAAGGAAAGGGGTCTAGGGAGTTTGCATCCCCACATGATGGCGGAGGTTAGGCCTCCTGAGTAGGAGGGATCCAGGTTGGGGTCCAACATGACAGACTGGAATGTAATGGGGCCCCATGTGGGACCTGAGCCACATAGTGATGCCATCTGTGAGGCATGGGACATGGTGTAGGGATGGTACAGAGCTTTGTATTACATCCTTTGCATCCAGCTTTAAATGAGCAGCCTCCTACCTAGAAACAACTTCCAAAGTTACATCAAAGGTGTGGCAGATGAGGTAGGTATGCAGACTGCCCTAAACAAGTGGGCAGCCCAATTATTAGACTGGCCTCATGACGGCCCCCTGTCACAGATAGGCAGCCCCTAAACCCATTATTGCATCATACGTCAAAATCAAACACAACAACCAAAGCAGGTAGCCTTCTCCCCTAGAGTCTGTTTCTGAGTAGATTTAAGGGTTAGCCCCAAAAGAAGTACCTTGCTGATACCCAATGTCAAGGTGCCAGAAGCATCAATTGTATTAGCAAGAGCCACATCCTAGTGAAATGACCACCGCTACTGTTGATGTCATTCCTCTGCTGATCACGGTTGCTGTTTAGGCACCAAATTTTAACAGAAAATGGCAGTAAATACTTTGAATCTAAAGAGCAGGTACAATCTTCACTGCCTTTTCTGGTTACTTCTCCTCTCTTAACTAATGCTGCTCTGCTCTTACTGGTACTGAGTGTGAATTCATTTCATAAAGTTCTACCTGGGATCACGGCCAATTGTTGCTACACGTTGGGTGTGTCTACACGTGTATTTATGCCAGTTTAAATTTACAGTGCAATGAATTACTGCATAGCAAGCAGGAATAGGTTCGTGTGTACATGTGCAGGCTTTAAAGCGCTTTAAACTCTGTGTGTGGACTGACTTGGGACTAAAGTTTGTCTGGAGTCAATCCACACAGACAGTGTTACTCAACAGTAAAGCGTCTACATGTGCATTACTGTACAGTAACTAATTGGGCATAAATTTGATACCTACATGATGCAGGTATCACCTTTATGCTCAAGTCCGCATAAATCACCATGTTTACTGCACAGTGTTGTTACGTCTCAGCTCTGTATTCTTGGGGAACCCTGGTACAGGATGCAGTCTGTCTGACTCACAAAGGACTCACCCCCCCCTCCCCTCCTCTACCTAAACGAAACTGATTAAGATGCAGTGAGAGACGCACCTAAGACCCTCACCAGATAAGGGTGACAAGAGTGAATCAACTGCCCTAGGTCTCATTTACATGAGAGATGGAAAACAGAAAGCCTGAAGCAGAGACTGCAGTGAATTCTGGGACCAGAGAAGCAGGAGAGCGCTGCATGATGGGGAATCTGTGCTTCCAATGTTAATCAACCCATGTTCACACACACCCAGCTCAGCATTTATCAGACCAGTTCTAATCTGGATTTACTAAGGACTTTTCCCCCCCCAGACACACACACACAGCTCTAAATTTAATAGGCATCTCGGGACGTACATTCCCCGGTCCCACTATGGGAGGCCTATTTAAACTTGATTGACTAAAACTCGGTTGCCGGGTTAGGGAATGCTGAGGCAAGAGACCGAGTCAGAGGGGGTATGGGCAACATTTGAACAATGGTTAAGGGTTCATCACAGC
Source organism: Alligator sinensis (assembly GCF_000455745.1). Taxonomy (NCBI): domain Eukaryota; kingdom Metazoa; phylum Chordata; order Crocodylia; family Alligatoridae; genus Alligator; species Alligator sinensis. The sequence continues at coordinate 785,577 of NW_005842660.1, read as the reverse complement.
ATCCAGCCTGCTGGAGCCCTAATCCCAGGTGTTGTCATATCTTTCCCGAGACGACTGGTGGGAGTCCTCTCCACAAAAGGTTATGAGCACCCCAATAATTGTCTTAAGTCTGTTAAAAGACTATAGTAAGATCTGGAAAAGTCATGCTAAGCTGAGGCTTGTGCACAACAAGTAAAAATCCAAAATCCTGATGCTGCAAGCTATCTATTGTTCCTGAAGAAACCATGAGATATCCCATCAGTATATCTGCCACCCATAGGAATTTCAAGCTGGCTCCCAAGTATTTGGGTTACTCCCTAATCTTAAGTGTTTCCTGATTATCAATCAGTTTCCTGAGATGGTCCAAACCAGATAACCCCTTGTCAATAGAAAAGACAATGATTTACACTACTGAGGGTGCTTCGAAGCAGCTGAACTGAGGGTATAAAAATCTGTAAGTGTGTGTGCTGCTAGAAGAGGAAAAGGAAGGAAAAGAAGTAGAAGCAGGAGGAAAGAAGGAGAAGAAGAAAACCCCTGTGCTGACACCATCCCCTGTCGTTCTTGGGACGCTGGAAGAACAGATCATCTCTCTCTTCAAGGATTGTGCTACGGACTGTGCCTGTCAGCTTTGCAGCCTGAGTACCGTGGACTAGGTGAGATCCCAGCGTTCTCTGTCTTCTTTCTAGGCATAAACTTCTGAACCTGAACTGTATCAGTTAAGCTTGAGCTAAGTTTCCCCAAATACTTAGTGAAACCAGGGTAGTATTGTCATTGTTGGTGTTTGTTTTTCTTTTGCATGTCTATTACTACTAGTACTATTATATATTTCATATGCTTAGCAATAAATAACTTTTATAGTCAAACTGGTAGTAATTGGGTATATTTTTCCTTCTCTGCTTCTCTTTCCTCCCGTGCTCTGCAGCAACGCTTCTTTTACCTATGCTAAAGATCCCTGTGAAGCCCAAATTATTGTGGGGTCTGCTCATCAAGAGGCCAAAGATTGGGACGTGCTGAGTTTGAAACACATAAGGGGATCAGCTTGTATAGGCTGATTGACCCAGTTTGACTCAGATGTGCCCTTATGAACTGAATGCTGGCCCATGAGGGTGTCAGCTGGACACCCAGCCGGATTCAGAGGGATTCTGTTTACCTGTATGCTTGTGTCTGACTGCATTTTATTGTTGCTCTTATGAACTGATTCTTGGCATATGAGGGTGTCAGCCTGTCCATGCTGATCAGCCCGGCCAGGTCAGGCATGTCACGTTAATTTGTGTGTGTTTGTGTGTATGACTGATTTGGTGACTGGAGGAACCCAGTCCCATTGAGATTGAGTCCTGCAAGATAGCTCCACTGGGGGTGAGGGCTTGCAGAAGGGAGAAATACAGCTCCGTATAGTAACACAAGCAGCACATTGACAGAATTACCAAGACCCTAGAAACTATCCCTAATACATGAGCACACCCCAAAGTAATGGGCAAATTTGGTAACAGTGTAGATGCATGCCTATACTGGGCAGTAATTTCAGTTGCTGTGCACTAAATGTGAACATGTGGATGTGCCTATTGGGAAGCCGATGTACCACCTGTGCTTACTAACAGCACCATAAAATCCATCTTTCCATTCCTCCTTCCAAATTTGTTTGAAACTATTTTTGATCAAAGCCTCTCAGATTCTGCCTTGCATTCAGCTCCCATTTTGTGAAGATTATTTTTCTCAAAGTTCACCTTTACTTGTAACTCAGAAGCAGCCAATGAGCAGGATGTTAAGTAATAAAGTCCACTGTTTCCTTTCATGTGCTATCTGTCATGGAGACCTCCCGTGGTACTGGAAAACCAGTATCTCTTCCTGCCAGAGAGAGAACCTGGTTCCAAACTGGATGGTTGCATTTGTGCTGGATACCAATTCACCAATCTCTCTGCAGTAGCAGCTGCTTCATTATATCCATTAAAAGCATGGGGAAAACTATGCATAATTCTTTACTTCATTATTTTTATGACACCAAAGGAGCTCACTTGATTTTACATCTGTCATCTCCAAGGCCTGCTGGGGGTTGTATGATCACAGCAAATCCATAAGGGTCTTTTGATCCCCTTTTTGCATTTCCCTAGGACTTCATCCTGACTATATAACAAGCTGATCTTAAGAGGATCGTATTGAAGCCCGTTGCCTTTTAGTAGGAAGCAGGGTCACCAAACAGTGTAAAAATGCATTATAAAGTTATGGGACTTGGTCTGAAAACAGATGAGAGAGGGAAGCAAGGTAATGTAAGTAAAACCATAAAATGAATTTTATGTATCATTAATTCTGATAACTGATTTTATTGCTTTGGAAAATTATTATGGCAGTCTGCTACAAAATACTTAACCTAATTTAAATTTCAGACCACATTTTTTTGGCAAATCACTGTAAGCAATATTTTTAATCAATGGAGTGGAGCTAATTTAGATTTCAGATGCCTCAAAAATGAGTTTGCTAAGATAAGCTTTTTGTGTTACCTTGCTGCTGTATTTTAATGTTGCTATTGGTGGAGAAAAAATCTAATAAATGACAATTATTTCATTACTTCACATCTACAAAATATCCATACACAAACTATCAGTAATGTTATACGAAATGTCATTTGTATTTATTTAGCTGGCAGTCACTAAGGATCAGGAACTAATTACTTACCCACAAACTCTGAGTGTTGGCAGGAGCCTCAGAGCATGTGTGGGTCTGTCTCTTGCCTGGCTTATGTCTCAAGGAAAATTTACAGAATAGATATGCCTCCCCCCCCCGCCACCATACACACCCCAGTTCAAAACATTTCTCATTCTTCCAGTTTGCTACAAGAAAATTCTGACCAATGTGAATCAGAAGAATGAGATTGAAGTAGCCAGTGACTGAGCTTCCATGTCAGTGTTATATTCAACCTAAGTAATTTCTTCTGATTGCATAATATTACTCTGTATTACCATTTGGCTTGCACCCTGTTAGCACCATGCTGTATTGGCGACTGTAAAAACCCATCCCACTCCACTGGTAGCTGCATGAATAGTCTGTCCCAGTAAGGAAGAATGCTTCCCTGAGTTCCTAGGGCATGACAGGAATCTGTACACTACTACCCCTTTCCAGTGTCTAGTTCAGACTCTCTTGTAAGACTAGCACCATGGTTTTACCTACTATCTACCTTCTCCACTTGCTTTGGAAATTCCCAGGGCAAGCAACCAGGTGCATACCTAAATTTCCCTATGCTTCACATTTGAAGATTTGCTTAATCATGCTTTTTCATAACTACTAGCCAGTTTAGCCTCTGCATTGTGGTTTGCTCCTTGAAAAGGAAAAATGAAATTGAACAATATTTGCAGATGAGCAGCTCTAACCAGTGGGTGCATATACATGTGCACATTTACTGCACAGTAACTGAAATTACTGCTCAGTATGGGCATGTGTCTACATGTGTATGCCTGTACTGCGCAATAAATATGGTGACTTATGCCAATTTGAGTGTAAATTTGATACCTGCATTATGCAGGTATAAAATTTATGCTCAAATAGTTGCTGTACAGTAATACATGTGTAGATGCCTTACTGCATGGTAATACTGTATGTGTGGACTGACTTGGGACTAACTTTAGTCCCAAGTCAGTTCACACACAGTGTTAATGTGCTTTAATGCCTGCATGTGTAGGCACCAGCCTATTCCCACTTACTGTGCAGTAATTTACTGCACAGTAAATTTACGCCAGTGTAAATGCACGTGTAGACGGAGCCAGCAAGACAGATATATATTTGCCTTTATGGACTGCTTGTAGTATTTAATCACCCAAAACCAGTTACACAGTGAGTTCACTCACTAAACTCCCCATATTTGAGTGTACCAGTTTTTGGCCTACCTCAGTGCCTGAAGGGATGACAAAATGCAGCTTTAGTTTAAGTAGGCAAACTTCAAAAATTCCAACCCTCCAGGGTCTAATCTAGAAAGCTGAAAGGTTCAGAAGTCTTCCAAGATAGTCTGTGAAAGTATCTTTTACACTGGTGACCCTTCAGGGCAAGGGTTGGTGCATATGGCAACTAGGGCTGTGTGAAACAGCACTGTCCTGCTTCAACTTCCATTTTCACATTTTGATGGAACAGTGTTTGATTTTGTTTCAAAATCACTGTTCTGTTTCACTTAATTCAAACTGTTTTGCTGTTTAAACACTGTTTCGACGTTTTGCCCATAGGCTATAATGGGGATGCACAAAACTGCCTATAACTTTGTTATTTCTTGCCTGATTCAGGTGTGGTAGCCCCTTCTGAGGGCATGAAGCCTGCCAAGTTTCAAGGAGATAGGTGCAGAGGTTTCTGGGAAACTGTACCTCAAGGTATTGACAAGCAGGAGTCAGAAAGCAGGAGCAGCCTCCTGTGATCTGACAGGGAGATCGGGGCCCGCAACCCTGGGAGGAGTGTGGCAGAGCCCCCACAGCCCTCCCAGGAGTGCAGGCAGGAGGCTGCCACTGCCATCTGGAACCGGTGCTGGGCAGCCCTCACTCAGTGCGGCTCCATGGAGCTGAGCCTGGTGGCAGGAGGCAGCGCAGAGCACTGGGGTTGTGCTCCACTTCCCCGCACTGGGCTCAGTTTCATGGGGCTGTGAGTCACTGGGAGCTGAGCCCAGTGGTAGGCTGTGAGCTGCTGGGAGCTGAGCCCAGTGGAGGGAGGCAAAGTGCAGCCCCAGTGCTATGTCCTGTTTCCCCTCACCGGGCTCAGTTCCATGGGGCTCGCAGCCCACCGCCAGGCTCAGCTCCCTTGCAGCCCCGTGGAAACGAACCCAGTGGCAGGAGGTGGAGTGCAGCACTGGGGCTGCCTGCTTGCTGCCACTGGGCTGAGCTCCATGGGGCTAGTGGAGCTGATTGGAGTACAGCCTGGTGGCACGAGGTGAGCAGATCTGGCGCTGTGCTCTGATTGGCTCTGCCAGCCCCACAGAGCACAGCCCAGTGGTGGGAGGCAGGGAAAGCCAGTGCTGCACTCCCCACTGGGCTGAGCCACATGGGGCTGTGGAGCGCAGCCCTGGCTCTCTTCTGCCTCCCACTACCTGGCTGCTTCAAAATTTGAAACGTTTTGAAACTTTCAAAACATTTCAACTGCCCTTGTTTCGTTTTGAGGCTGTTTCGTCTACTGATGAAAGGATGTTGTTTAGCCTGTAAAATGTACCTCCTCTTTTCTCTCTCTCTTTTTTTTAACATACAAGTTAACTTTTCCATGTACTTATGTGATGATATATTTTACTCAATTCCTCATTGGTGGTGCTCTTATCTCTCCTGCTCTCTTCATGTTGCACAGGGTTTTCTTCTTTTGGCATCCTTTCTGTGAGAGATGGTGGATATTGCAGCGTATGGTGTAGATGGTTTGCAGTGTCTCATGTGACTGAATAGTCCAATCCAAGATTTGCATGATCTGTGGCAGCAGCTGCAAGTATGTGTGTCATGGTTGGGTGGTTTGGGAGCTGCTTGCTTCCTATGGACTCTTTTATCCTCAAACTGTTGGAGCCAATTCCTGTCGTGGACTTTGGTGCCCTGGTGGAGACAATGACTCCACTTGTTCTGATCATTTACCAAGGTTTCCCATAGGTCAGGATAAATTCCAAATGCCTTCATATCTTGCTTGCATGTTTCTTTGTAGCAAAGCTTGGGACGTCCTGTTGTTCTTGTTCCCTCTGATAGTTCCCCATATAGCACATCCTTGAGTATACATCCATCTTCCAATCTGCTCAGATGGCCTAGCCAGCACAGTCATCTCTGTTTGAGTAGGGCTGTCACACTTGGTAAATTTGCCCTTTGAAGAACCTCTGCATTGGTAACTTTATCTTGTCGTTTGATGTTGTGTATGTGGCATAAACACCGCAGGTAGAAATGATTTAACTTTCTCTCTTGATGTGTATAGGTTGTCCATGTTTTCCCACCATACATGAGAGCACTGAGTATGGAAGCTTTGTACACTAGCATTTTGTTCTTGATGGTAAGCTTTGAGTTGTTCCATACTGTAACAGGAGGGTGGGCAGGGTCGCCGTGCTCTCCCCTGCCTTTCTCCTTTACTGTGCCAAGTTGCTGACAAGCACCCTCAAGTCCTCGCCCGCCACGACTTTGATGTCATATGTATTTTATAGGGAGGCTGCGCTTCGTCCTCTTGGCCACGGTTCTTCTGTTATCACTCGTCCTGTTCATGTACTGTTCTATGAACCCCAGCCTTATGGGCTATGCATGTACCACCCCTGTACCATGCCCCAAGCCTCGCAGATGTAACTGACTTTGTTTGGTCTCTCTCAGCGTCCTCTCTGGCACTCAGGCTCTCCGTGGCCCTGTCTCTCTTGGCACTCTCTCTGGCACTCAGGCTCTCCGTGGCCCTGTCTCTCTCAGCGCTCAGGCTCTCCGTGGCCCTGTCTCTCTTGGCACCCTCTCTGGCACTCAGGCTCTCCGCAGCCTTGTCTCTCTCAGCACTCAGGCTCTCTGTGACCCTGTCTCTCTCTCTGCGCCCTCTCTGGCACTCGGCAATCACTGCCCCCTACTCTCTGGGGCTTCTCTCTGCCCCCTACTCTCTGGACTGGGGTTCCCCTGCTGCTGTGGGTCCCCTATGAGGCCTCCTCCATCCCCTCTTAGCCTCACCCAAACTGTCAGTTACAAACAGCAAACAAAACACAAGCCCCTGGGCTACAACACAAACTCCAGCCGTCCGGCTATAACATTAATCCAGCCACCCCTAGGGTGCTCCATCCTTTACCAGTCTCAAACGGCTGATGCATTCAGAGCTCTTCCCTCTGCTTGCTCAGGCAGAGCTCTTTCCCCCTTGTCTGCCAGCAGGGAACTGCCTCCTGGCCTCCCTCCTGTGATTTATATAGGAGCCAGGCCCTGCCCCTTCTTGTCAGCTGACTAGGCAGGTGTGGGCCACTAGTTCCCTCTAGTTGACTCAGCAACCGGCACCTGAGGAGTTATCCCGGCTCTCCAAGTAGCAGGCGCCTTAGTGCCCTGCTACACATACTATTTTAGTTAGTCTGCTGAAGGTGGCAGCAACCTTTCTAATGCAAACATTAAGTTCAGCAGCCAGTGAGAGGTTGGTGGTCACTGTAGAACCTAGGTATCTGAACTTTTGAACTACTTCTAACTGGTTCTCTTTAAGGGTGATTGATGGATCTTCTGGAACACCTGTCATAGAATCATAGAAAGTTAAGGCTGGAAGAGACCTCAGGAGGGCATCTAATCCAACCCCCTGCTCAAAGCAGGACCATCCCCAAATAGATCATCCCAGCCAAAGCTACCTGGGTTTTGAAAACCTCCAAGGATGGAGCTTCCACCACCTCTCTGGATAACCTGTTCCAGTGTTTTACTATCCTCCTAGTGAGAAAATTCTTCCTAATATCTAACCTAAACTTCCCTTGCTGCAATTTGAAACTGTTGCTCCTTGTTCTGTCATCTGTCACCACTGAGAACAATCTAGCTCCATCCTCTTTTGAACCCCACTTCAGGTAGTTGAAGGCTACTATTATGTCCCCTCTCAGTCTCCTCCTCTCTAGACTAAACAAGCCCAGTTCCCTTAGTCTTTCCTTATGAGTCATGTATCCAGCCCCCTCACCATTTCTGTCACTCTCTGCTGGATTCTGTTCAATTTGTCCACATCCTTTCTGTAGTGAGTAGCCCAAAACTGAACATAGTACTCCAGGTGTGGCTTCACCAGTGCTGAATAGAGGGGAATAATCACTTCTCTTGACCTACTGGCAACACACCTACCAAGTCAGCCCAGGATGCCTTCAGCTTTCTTGGCAACAAGAGTGCACTGCTGACTCATATTTAGCTTATTGTCTACTGTAACCCCCAGGTCCTTTTCTGCAAAGCTGCTGCCCAGCCAGTCAGCCCCCAGCCTGTACTGGTGTATGGGATTGTTCCATCGTAAGTGTAGGACTTTGCACTTGTCCCTGTTGAACCTCATGAGATTCCTTTTGGCCCAATCCTCCAATTTGTCTAGGTTACTCTGAATCCTAGCCCTACCCTCCAGCATATCTACTACTCCCCCCAGCTTTGTGTTATCTACAAACTTGCTGGCACTCTATGCCATTTTCCAGGTCATAGATGAAGACATTGAACAAAACCAGTCCCAGGACTGACCCCTGGGCACTCCACTTGATACCAGCTGCCAACTAGATATTGAGCCATTGATTAATACTCTTTGAGCCTGATGCTCCAGCCAGTTTTCTATCCACCTTATAGTCCATTCATCCAGAAATTACTTCCTTAGCTTGCATGCGAGAATGTTGTGGGAGACTGTATGAGAAGTCTTGCTACAATCAAGGCATACCACATATACTGGTCTTCCTGCATCCACAGAGCCAGACATCTCATCATAGAAGGCAATCAGGTTGGTCAGGCATGACTTGCCCCGGTGAATCCATGCTGACTGTTCCTAATCACCTTTTTCTCATGCAAGTGCTTAGAAATGGATTCCTTGAGGATCTGCTCCATTTTTTTTTTTGCAGGGACTGAGTTGGCCCTCGCATCCAATGCCATCCCTGCCCAGCCCCACATGCTAGGATTGGACCCATTGCCAGGCCTGCATACCTGGATCAGGACCAGCTCTGCCCCAGCTTGGCCACATTCTGGGATTAGGCCCTGTGTGCTCAAACTGGGCCTTGCACCAGCTCTGCCCAGCCCCATGCACCACAATTGGCCCTGGCACTGTGCAAGCCCTGTGCACTGGGATTGGGCCCCACGCTGCCCTACATACCCAATTGAATGTTCAGGGCCACACTGTTCAGCCTGCAGCACTCCCCATGGGTCCAGAAATTTGGTAGCATGGGTAGTGGTCACTGCTCCCCTTCCACCCAGTTTTCAAATCTGTGGGAAGCCCCATGAGCTAGATGACAGCTCTAGAGGTCAGATCTGGCTGTGGGCCAGAGACTGAGTGCTGCTGTTATTGATCCTTCTGGACAAATGGTTCCCTGCAAAAGAAGAGGTCTGGACTTCATTGTCAGGGTGACCCCTTGCAATCTGATGTTCCTAAGGTGACCCCTTGCAGTCTGATGTTCCTAAGGAACAAATTGCTATTCCACAGCCACAGCTGAGTTGAAATGCTAACTTAATATAAAGAGTCACCCTCTTTGTCTCATATGAGGAATATTGTATTTAATTTGGTGCAATAAGGCCAATCTCTGATTTTCAGGGACATAAACCCTGCCAAACATTCATATTATTTTCCGAGAGGGTGGTTACAAAATAATTCATTAAATCTGATTTTAATTTTGTCAATGCTTTTGAAAAAAGTTGTTTTTTTTCTCTTTTTTCTTTCTTTCTGCTGTTTCATTCTTCAGGGCTGATCACAGTTTAAAGTATCAGAAACACATACAATTGGCCATACTCACAGCAGTGAATGGAGATAATTAATAGAATGCTCACTGCGCAATCACTCCCGGAGGCCAGCAATCATAGGGAAGAAAAAAACAGTTTGCACTCTATGTAAGAAGGAAAGCTCTTAACTAATATAAAAACCTACCTATGTTACATCATATCAATTTTCATCTCCGAGGACAACATGTAGACAAGGATCAATATGTTTCAGCAAAAATGGATCTATAAAGTGCATCCCACTTTTATACAACTATTTATATCATCAGCGCTTCCCTGCAATAAATGTATCCACTGAAAGTACTTTTGAGATTGAAGAGAAATGCTTTGTTAGACTGAGATAACTATGGGAAAACCCTACAGAGTGAAGCTACTTCCCGTTTTATCAAAACTATTCTCATTGAGTGTAAAGTCACTCTATATGACACTGGTTTTCCATTTCTTAATGAGAAATCATTCAGATTACATAGAACAAACGGGCCATAGGTGGACTTCAATGACAAGAAGGAAATAAAATTCCGTTCTTCATAAAAGCCGGCTGGTAGCCTACCATTCATGGTTTGACTCCAACATAATTATTGCCTTTTTTTTGAGAAAGGTTTAAAACTTTCAGTTCCATGCATTTTAAATAGGATGCACACCAATTCCTGGCTTTTATGGGGCAATTTCACTCTGCAGATGTATTTTTTCCAGTCTTTCAACTGCCTTGTGTAGGTTTATTTTTGTATGCCTGTGCTAACATATCCTGCTGAGAAAATGTCCTTTCTTTTCCCTTCTAGTAATCAAAAGATGGTATACCTTTATAGGAATGTTTGAAGGTGGAGAATTTCCAACTAGCATGGGCACCCTCAACCTGTGCACAAGGGTGAAATGAGGAGGTAGGGATCTCAGGCCTCAGTGTAAAGCTTTATGTTAAAACAACCCAACAGATTATGCTGGAGTCAGTAACTGAGTCAGACAACCCTTCCCCCTGTTTTCACATGTGCCGAGTCTTCTTGATCCCAAGAAGGCACAAAAGGGCCCTTCCTTCATTCACACCCAAATATTCCAAAACACAAGAGACAAATACAGTCCATGTCCATATGTCTGTATAAGGCTGGGGTTTTGGCTTATTGGATTGGCCCAGCTGACTAATAACTAATAACAACTGGGTGCCAATGAATGAAATATGCAATATGCTTTTCTCCTTTTCCTTTCTTTTAAGCAGGAGAGTAGTTGCATGATTGGAGACTGAACATTAACTTAGTCAGATTTATCTCAAATAATCAGAAAACACCTCCTTCAAGGGAGACTGGAACTCTTTTCCTGATCCTTACATTGACTTGCTACATGACTGTAGGCATAGCACTTCCCCCACTCTCTGCTTCTGCTTTCCTTCCCATTTTTGTGTTGTTTATTTACCTTACTTGCGCTTTAGGGCAGAAACTGAACATTACATCTAACTCAACATTTTTAGAGTATGAGTGTTGATAAATTCACCACTTCTCCTCCAAGTAAATTTAGTCAAACCAGTTCACATGTCTGCACATTGCTGTTGTAGCCAGGATGACCCAGGGGTATGAGAGGAACAAGGTTTATGAGATAGTATCTTTTATTGGACCATTTTGTGTAGAAGACACATGTCATTGGGCTTCAGCAGTGGTCCAGAAGCTACTTCTTTTCAGAGGCTCTGATATTGATTGGAACTGGCCTCTAAATATGATAAGAATATAAATAAGTAATAATAATTACATTTAAACATAGTTGATGCAACTTGATATACACATATAAAGACCTCACTCCATTTTAAAAGACCTGAAATAATCCCATTTCTTCTGATTTTATTACATACAAATAGCAAAGCAAGGAACCATTCACAGGTGAAACAGCATGCTATGAGAAGCCATGTTAAAACCCCTGCTGTCTCTACCTTTGTTGGTTCACTGGAGCTTTCCAAGCATCACACCTTCTCCATTGTTCTGCACCTCCAAATTATTCCCATGTGTCTCAACACTGTATTTCTCTGCAAAGTACAGGGCTGATATCATTAATGCCTAAACTTCTTGTGGGTGTTTGTTGTGGGAGACTCCCTCCTGAGGGGGACTGAAGGGCCAATCTGCCACCCCGACCCCTTAGCCCGGCAAGTCTGCTGCTTCCCGGGGGCCCGCATCCGGGACATTACGGAGAGGATCCCAAAGCTCCTTAAACCCACAGACCACTATCCCATGCTCCTTATTCATGTGGGCATCAATGACACTGCTAGGAGCACTCCCAGCCAGGTCATGAGGTGCTACAGGGATTTGGGAGTGGGGCTTAAGGGTCTGGGGGCACAGGTAGTGTTCTCGTCGATCCTCCCAGTCTCAGGCTATGGGCGGAGAAGGGACAGGAGGATCTATGTGGTCAACCAAAGACTGCAGCGCTGGTGTCGTCAGGAAGGCTTTGGCTTTCATGACCACAGCGCGCTCTTTGGCAAGAGAGGCAGCGAGCTGCTGGGAAGAGATGGCCTCCACCTCTCTCCCCTAGGGAGGAGGCTCTTCTCAGCCAGACTGGCTGACCTGCTCCACCGGGCTTTAAACTAAGCCCTCTGTGGGATGGAGGGACTACCGTCACTGCTGGCCCGCTGAGCAATCCTTGCAAAGCCAGC
>NW_005842660.1:769866-770877 GCF_000455745.1 Alligator sinensis | reverse complement strand
CTGGGATCCTATGACCCCAGCTGACTTCCTGCCCTTTGGGCGGGGGGCTGGACTCGATGATCTTCCGAGGTCCCTTCCAGCCCTGATGTCTATGAAATCTATGAAATCTTCTTTCATGACACATCATTTGTCTTCATCCTTTCTTTGGGCTTATTTGTATTCTGTCCCCTGGCTTACTTTCCCATCTGGTATTCTCTTCTCTCCTACTGGTATTCTCTTCTGTCCTACCAGTGAGCGGACGCGGAAGATGGCACGAGAATTGCATTAGAGAAACCAACTGGTGGCTTTGGCAATGGTGTCTCGAGGCAGGCTTTGGCTTCCTAGACAATGACCCGCACATCACGATGAGGGACATGCTCAGTTGGGATGGGCTTCACCTGTCCCCCAAAGGTAAGCGTGTGTTCTCTTCTAGGTTGGCGGATCTGCTCTGGCGGGCTTTAAAATAGGCTCGTCGGGGGGAGGGGAAGATGAGGGCGGGGGAAGCTGTGGACCACCAAACCATGTGGCACCCACAAGGACAGCCCAGCCTGAAGAAGAACATCGGGAACCTGCAATCCATGGGGCGGACAGCAATACAGCACAGGTAAGCAATAAGCAGGTACGCAATAAGGGGCCCCTTAAATAAGGGGCCCCTTGGGAATCGGAGCTGGGGGGCAGCAAAGGCACCAGTCACAGGGCTCAAGTGCCTATATACTAATGCTAGGAGCATGGGGAACAAGCAGGATGAACTAGCACTCCTGCTTGCAGAAAACACCTACGACTTAGTAGGACTATCTGAAATCTGGTGGGATTCTTCCCACGACTGGGCGGTACATATTGAGGGTTATAGGCTGTACGGAAAGGACAGGGTGGGGAAGAAAGGGGGAGGGGTTGCGCTCTATGTCAATGAGCAATATACTTCGACCCTCATCAAGATGGAATCGAAGGAAGAGAAAGTAGAAGGATTGTGGGTTAGGTTACATGGAGGTCAAGGAGAAAGGGATTTGGTGGTAGGGGTCTGCTACAGACCCC
>NW_005842660.1:759911-767568 GCF_000455745.1 Alligator sinensis | reverse complement strand
CCTGCCTATGCAGGGGGTCGGACTTGATGATCTATTGAGGTCCCTTCCGACCCTAGCATCTATGAATCTTAGTTTTTCTTTTAATTAAGCGTACTTCCCCCATTAAATCCACCAGTTTTCCATTTGGGATTGTCATGTCATGCCCAATCTTCTGCATGCGTGTTGGTCGTTGTTTTCATTTTATTCAACTTAATTCACCATGCAACTCTGAGGATTGTACAGAGGCGCTCCCTTTTCAGCTCTTATAATTTATTTTCTTAGAGGTTAGAAATTCTTCCTGCATTACATCACTTCATTAATGTGAGGCCTTGGCACTAGGGTAAAGTAGCATAATTCCATTGATTTCCTTGGAACTGCACCCATTTTTTTTTTTCCATTGGAAGACCCAGACCAAGGGTTTTGGTTTTATTTTACCTCCTAGGCTAGTCTCTGGAAAACGTCTCATGTAGAATGAGTGAAGAAAAATGTCTTTGTCACCTCTTACTTCTCATATGGCAATGGTGTTGGCATAAAGGGAAGAGTAATTCTCACTTGTGAAGTTAGATAATAGAAACACTGTCTCCAGGTAGATGCTGATGCTGGAAGAAACTCAATTAAAAAAGATGCATTTAATCCTAAACTGAAAATTTGATCAGCGGAAACTGGGCAATGGTTTCAAAATGCCAAAGGATGTTAGGTAAGAGAGAGTACATCTGCCCTTCTTCATAAATTCATAGATGTAAGGGTCAGAAGAGACCTCAGTAAGTCATCGAGTTTGACCCACTGCCTGGAACAGGAAAGAGCGCTGGGGTCAGATGACCTCAGCTAGGTGCCTGTCCAGTCTCCTCTTGAAGACCCCCAGAGTAGGGGAGAGCACCACCTCCCTTGGAAGCCCTTTCCAGATTCTGGCAACCCTTACTGTGAAGAAGTTCTTTCTAATGTCCAACCTAAATCTCTCTGTCAATTTGTGGCCATTGTTCCTAGTTACTCCAGCGGGTGCCCTAGTAAATAGAGCATCTCCTATTCCCTGCTGCCCTCCCCTGATGAATTTATAGGCAGCCACAAGATCACCTCTCAGCCTTCTCTTGCAAAGGCTGAAGAGATGTAGGGAGTTGCAGCCACTCTGAGCTGCTAAGTACTAGGGATGGGGGTGGGGGAAGGGGGGGAAATATGTCAACATGCCTCTCACTAGAAACACTGTGGTTTCCATCAGTCTCACCAGCAAAAAGTACAGAACAGTACAAAAGTTCTTGGTCCTGCTCCTTAGTTGCTACGATGGACCACTGCACGTATGTCATGATACCAGCAAAACTGTTGCTTTAAGCTACTATTGTTACACTCTCTCCTCCACATCCTGAACTGGAGTCAATCCTTTAGGTTGCTCTAATTTACCTCACTTATCTCTGGACCCAAAGGACCATTATAGGGTTCACCCAGACATATGGGAACCCCCATCAGTACCATTCCCAACACTGCCACATTTGGGGACCTGGATGTTGAAACCCCTATGCCTGTTCAAATTAAGCAGTACCTAAGTGGCACAAAGATGCCCTGATAGAGTCATATTAGTCTCTCTATTATTAATACTCAAATCAGAAGTCAGAAAAAGAAAGAAAGAAGTAAACAAAAAGAAGAAATACATTAAGGCACACCCAGAACCCAAAGCCCTGGAAATGATGAGGAATAACAGCAGAGAAAGAGAAATGGGTTAGTATCCTGCATATAGAATGGCTGCAGGAAGTATGACAGTTGTAGAGAAAACAAAACAGAGCTACACTATGCTGTCTACCAGCTGTCGTCTTAAGCATACTCAAGGCAATATGTGAAAGATAAAACAGTGACCTTCCCGCCCTTCTTTGCTTCAAACTGTTCAGCTTGTTACTTACTGTATTTTTATTTCTTTAAGATATACCTTTGTACTCTTTACAGACATTGTTGTAACTCCCCTGTAGCACCTTGAGTCTACTTAGACTACAGCCCCTTGCTTAGTTCTGTACTTCTCTGTACTTTGATTTATATATCTCTCTGTGTTAGTCACCACAGCCATTGTTTGCCTTTTTCCAGGTTATCATTCTGTTTGTATTTTAGTTTGGTTTTATCTTTACTCCTTGGCAATCTTCACTGCTTTCCTCTTCTCATTACTAATGTTTGCCCACCCCCTGAAAGCAATATTTGCCTCCCCAGATATCAAAATATTAAAGGGAATTAAAATTTGTTGTCAAAGTGATATTTTGTAAAATAAGTAATTAGAATTGCAGGCTGGATTGTTCTCTCACTTACATCCCTGCATTGTCACTATAATTCCCTTTAAAGTATTGGTGTTATCCAAGATATAAACTATTTAATTGAGATTAGAATCTGGCATTGGTCCTGACATTTGCTGGGGTGGGGATGATAAATATGTGAAAATTAATTCTATAAAAATATTGAGTAGAAATTCATCCTGCTTCTTTGTTAGATGCAGTATTTGGTGGAGTGAAATCCAGATACGTTAGCCCAACTGTGATTTTCAAGTCTTTAATCCTTGTTGGGAATTTTTCTTCCTTCTTTGCTTGGTTAAAATACAGCATTTTGGAGAATCAGTTGCATTCTAACATGCTGTACAGACACACAAATTCTTTTGGAGAAGAGACAGCAGGTTGTTAGATGCAGAATCCTTCAGCTGTTTTTCTTCACCCCTCTCTTCTGAAAGAATGATAATAGTAGCATTCCGGTTCTCATAGATTCTTCTCTCTCTCTCTTGCGTACCATGACAAGACCTCCCTCCCCCCAGGCACTGTCTTTTAAACAGATCTGAAAATCACCCTCAGTGACAGCTCCTTTATTGCTTTTAGAAGGTATCATGAAAATACATATCCTTAAAACATAGTCCTCCTGGGTTGGTTTGAATAATGTACCTCTTTTTTCCAAAGGTTTCCAGATAATGTACCACAGGGAAAAACCTTTTATGCCCTTGAAGTCATATCCCTTGCATGTTATATATCAACCCCAAATATATATCTTTTTCTAACAGTATCCCTTGGGTTTAACATTTCTCTAGTACACATAGTAATTCCTTGTTACTTATTTTTATGGGCTGTACATCTGTGGTGTCCATTGCATATATTAGCATTTCCTATTTCTTGAAATGTGTTTCATTTAGAAAACAAGCTTTCTAGCACATCTCATCTTTTTTTTTTTCCTTTTTACTATGAATTGCTACCACAATGCCTTTGCTTTGTATAAACTCTAGAATTCTACATAGTTTCTTTTTATAGGAGGAAGCTGCTTCTCCAGTTTAAGTGACCCAGCCTATTTCAACTCATTTTCCAATGCTGTAAGTCAGTTGGGGTAAAAATGAGCTGAAAGGACCACAAAAAATGTAAGTGAATGCAAGTTGAGATGAAATAGTCAAACACAGCACTTTTTTGGTGTATTCTGTTAGAAACTGTCCAGACAAATGGAGATCAAAGATGAATGCAATCAAAGTGCAGAGAAACTCAAAATGTGAATTATAGCACAAAATCCCCCCATGTCTGTGCATAGATTCCTTATGTTGAGTCCTACTCTATTATTGCATTCTTATTGACTTAGGGAGCAATAACAATGGGAAGCTGACAGAGGGAAGGGAGTTGGAGCTGCTATTGAAGGAAGGAATGTGAAAAGAAATACCAGGAGATGAGTCACACTGGGTGCATCTACATGTGCACCCCACTGCACAGTCATTTAGTACGTATTTAGTGCTTGCTAAAGCAACTGCGCAGTACCTGCTGGTACTGCATCATTCTGGAGGCACAAGGGTCATTTCTGACCCTACTGTGCAGTAGTTTGTTTTTACCATGCAGTAGCAGCAGTGTCACGGTTAGTGCCTGCTGACACTACATTGCTTTAGCAATAAGCTACATCGCTATAGCTTGTTGCTATGGCAACATAGTGTCTCATGTAGATGTGCCCACTGAGTAGAAGAAATGATAACGAGAAGAGGGGAAAAATTTCTTGAACAAGAAGCCTTTCAAGAGCAAACTGCAGTAGCGTATGAAGAGTAGCAGATTCCAGATTTTAGGTACAAAACAGCGGGAATATAGTACACATAGACACTTTAGCCAAATATGGTCTGGCAGCATTGGCAACCATATGGGTTGTGGAATGCTATTACTTCTGGGTAATCATAATCAAGCATGCTCAGTGTTTACCGAGGAAACCTCTAATAATGTGCTTCTCAAATTGGGACTGCAGGCTTGTACAGGACATATGGGTGGAAGGGGAAAACAGAAGGGAAAATATAAATGGAGAAAAAGGAAGAATAAGAAAAAATGAAGAAAGGCTCTGGAATGTCCTTTGCATTCCCAGCGTAGCTAGAATGTGGTTGTAGTGACATAAAATGTTATTTTTCTATTTTGAATAGCATCAGAGTATATGGCAGTATAACAAACTTAAAAGGGATATGGGACTGAAAAACATTTGAAATCTACTGCTCTAAAGAAAAGACACATGCCAGAGAAAGATACATGCCAACACAAACTGCCACTTTCTTTGTAAGTGCTTGTCTATACATGGAATAATTCCAGAATAACTGTGCGTGTGGACATTTAAATTTATAGGACTGTTGTATTCTGGTTTAGCTGAATTTACTTTGAAAATGGATTAAAATAAAAAAAAAAAGAATAAGGCTTCTTTATTTTGAATAAAATTGTGTGCCCAGAATAATTCAGGAATAGCCACTGGTCTTTACATACATACCTGCCCTGATCTGAATTAACTTTCAAGTATAGTAAAGCAGTAAGTCAGTATTAAACAAGGACTTTAATGTAGTTTTAAGACTTCCTGTGTTGCTGGAAGCACTGTCTGCCCTTTAATGTGACTTAAAATCAGGTTCCTTTCCAATTGTTGCCATGAAAGATCTCCTGGGTATTTTTAGCAGACAAATAGCAACTCACTTAACAAAACTCTGCCTAGATAAATTCTCCCATATGGCATGTGATGGTGTGAACCATCACGAAGGGAAAACCTTAGCAGCTGTCTTCAGTTAACCATCAATCCTCCCAGAGGCTGTTGGGAATGGGAGATCTAGGCCCTGTATGTGTCTAAACCAGCTGCTTCTAAGGAGAAGCTGTGCTGGGGAGGGCCTGGAGGAAAGTTGCTTTAGATAAGCAAAAGATGAGACAAACAAGTAAAAGGTAATGATTTAGGAGCAAATTGGGCACAGGTTAGGGTTTATCTCCTTAGGAGATTTTGGACTTTCCAGAGGTACAGGAATTTATGGCAAGCTGAGCTTTAAAGGTTTGGTATATAAATAGCGCATCATCCCTTTTAATAAATGCTATATTCTGTTGAGTTTCCTCCTTCCTGCTATGAACTGCTTAAGTCTCCTCCTAGTTTTCTCCTGGTCCCAGCACTGCTCAGCTCCTGCCCAGTGTTGGGGGAAGGTGGGAGCTGAGCAGCCCTGAGACTGGAGGGACTCGCATCTGGCCCCAGTCCCAGCACTGCTCAGGTCCCACCTCCCCCTGCCAGTGGGTAGGAGCCAGGCCATGGGCTGGGGGATCCCAGCTCATTTTTGCCCTCCCTCTGACTAAGTAGCTTGGGAGGCAGAGTGACCCCCAACATACAGATGATAGTGCTTGCTGAGACCCAGACCCAGAGGCTGGAGCAGGGTCTGAGGCTGCCAAGCAGGTGGATGCCTCCTTACATTTCTTGATGACAGACTGATCCAGCAAGTTCATCCCAGCCTCCCCCAGCTCCTGCAAACAAAGCAAGGAGAGAGATCAGGGCATTGCTGCCGTTTGGGAACAGGGCATTACCCCAAGCCAGTGCTGCCAAGCCAGGCTATGATCCCAGCTCCCAGCCAGATGGAGCTTGTCCTGTGCTCTGGGACAGCTCCACCCGCTCCCCAGAGCTTGGGGTTTAATCACGCAGCAGCTGTGGCTCCCTGATGCCTGGACTGACTGGGAGCAATTTGCTGCCGCCAGAATCTACATGTATGCTATGGCACATTAAACTAATGCGCCATTTTCTAGTACATCTCTGTCAGTACTAGCAAACTGTGCATTAGACTAATCTAATGCTCGGTAAGCATGTGTAGACAGTGATGCTTTACTAGATTAGTCTAATGCACAGCAAAGTGTCTCATGTAGACATGCCTAGTCTGATGATATACCTGTACTAACTTCAGTCTAGTTAGCTTGGGTAATAATACTGAAGGTGAGGCAGCATAGGCTGTAAGCTTCCAGAGATTGTGGGTACTTGAGCAACCAGCACATGGTGCTGTGTCCTTGCTGAATGTTAATACAGAAAGTTCTGGTATCTCTATGTGTGGTGAAATATTCTAGATCACAACATAAATGTACTTTAAAGTGTGATCTATCCCATTCATTTGAGCTGGTACTAAGATATGCCAATGATGCTAAATATCGTTCTTAACTATCTCCCTGCCTATCCAAGTACGTTTGAGAAAAGTACTACTATAATGACTCGCACAATTAACTCTAAGTGGGTCCTAAAAGAGAAAGGAGTCATCTCTTCCACCAACAAATGCCAAAGCTCTCTTCCAATGGCTTTTTAAAAGAAAATAATTAATGTTGCTACTTTAAAAAGTGAAATTTAGATTTCACCTCCCATCATGATAAACACAAGTCACAATGTTTGATGCCTTTGCAGAACATCTTCCTTAGTTCTAGAACAATTCTAATTGCTTTATTTTTCCGATACCTGACTTTCTTAGTTTGTAGATTATGCCTAAGGTTGCTTGAACTCAGTAATTCAGAGGTGATGTGGAACAAAATGTAAGCTGCTGAGTCACAGTTTAAAGGAGGACAGGATATAATTTAAATGAAATAGTTTACAAGATGATACAAACTGTACCAACTTAGACCCTCGTCCTTGACTCTAAGCTGCTCCAAGAAATGTAAGGTCGGTCACCTAGCTTACAGTTAGGTTGCAGAACAGTTAAGGTTTCTTGCTACATCTCTACTTAGGAATTGTGCTAAAGGCCACCCCTGTTTATCAAATTGTAAGCAGGTACTTGCAATAGTGCAACTGTGGGGGAGGGGAAGGGGGGTACTACTGGGGCAGCAGTCCTGAGTGTCACCTTTTGGGGGCGGGGCAGGGCACAAAAGCAGTTGTTACCAAAGCAGCAGCTGGTCACACAGCCACAATCAGCATGGCATGAGTTGGTGCTATGCTGAGAACTGCATAAGTGCCCTAGGCATGGAGCTGTGCTGCTATGCCTCCATGTACTTGGTATAACAGAGGGCCAAGCCCCCTGTTACTTTAAGAGAGGAAAACATTGGTTCATAGTCCTGTTCTGCTGGAGACAGCTGATCAAGGACCAGCTGCTTTTGGGGATAAGCAGGCAGAAAGGTTATAGGCCTGCCCTATAACACCTGGAAAGCTCTAGGCAGGAAGGAAGGGCTGCAGCTCAGCTGAGCTCAATACCATTGCAGGCCATCTGCTCCTTGAGTGGATGGACCACAGCTGTGACTGGTCAGGAGCATGTGACCGGACAGGGTAGCACCCAGGGAGATATCAGCCGAGCCCCAGAGCTAGAGCAGGTAGTCTAACCCAGGCTGTGCTAGAGAGAAGAGCTTCTTGCACCAAGTTGAGAAGCAGTGGGAACCATGAGGAGGCTCAAGAAGGCTACAGTTGTGGAAAGGCCAGCTGAGCAGCATAGGAGCCTGGGGACAGCAGGCACTGTGGCATCGAG
>NW_005842660.1:740493-759901 GCF_000455745.1 Alligator sinensis | reverse complement strand
TGGGATTGCTGCAGACTGGATTGTGGCTGCAGGAGAGGAGGAGGCCATGGGTGGGGTGCCTGGGGTTTTACCCTGACCTCAGCCCCGCACTAGGGCTGAGATCAGGGTAAAACCCTGCTAGGATCTCGGGCCCTGGGGTGTTGCACAAGGTGAAGCTGAGTGGTGCTGCAGGGAAGCAAGTGGGTCTCCCTGTAAAGGGGGTCAAGGCACACAGAACTAAAAAGATAGGACCCCAAGCCATAGCAGACAGGGTCAGGGGGCCTAGCAGAAGCCGGGTGGGCTGATGCCACCACAGAGAGGCCAGGGGCCCTAGTGACGAGAAAATGACACAGGACCAGAGGGTCCAACAACAGATAATGGAATAACACTTGTGAGGCATGGGCATGGCTACAGGGGAGGACAAAGTCTATGATTAGAGGGAAAGGGTCCAGAGGAGGGCCACTCACATGATCAGGGGTCAGCAGGGCAGGCCCTATGAGGAGAGGCTGAGGGACCTGAACCTGTTCAGCCTCCACAAGAGAAGGCTGAAGGGGGATCTAGTGGCCGTTTACAAACTAGTCAGAGGGGACCAGCAGGCATGGGAGGAGGCCCTGTTCCCCCAAGCACTCCCAGGAGTGTCAAGAAATAACAGTCACAAGCTGGCAGAGGGTAGATTTAGAATAGATATCAGGAGGTGCTACCTCACAGACAGGGCGGCTCCTACCCTGGGGGTCTTTAAGAGGAGACTAAATGAACACCTTGCTGGGGTCAATTGCCCCCAGTACTCTTTCCTGCCATGGCAGGGGGTCAGACTTGATCTGCTCAGGTCCCTTCTGACCCTACCAACTATGAAACTAATTAATGGCCCTAAGGAGATTTACTGCTCTATGGCATGGATAGGGCCAGTAGGGTAACAAGCATTGCCTAAGAAGCAGGGGAAGGGTATAGCACAGCTGTAGTACTGGGCTGTGGGCTCAGCAGGAGACAAACAGAACCAAGCATCCAGCTCAGTCAGTTAGGGGTATCCCAAAACACTACAGAACTCAGAGGCAGCCTCCAAATTTATACAGATCAAGATGTGTGTAACTGGGGGGGATTTTTCCAGTCTGCTCTGTCATTGGCCCACCCACCTGTTTCTGGGCCAGCCTCCCGCCTCCTTTCCTGCCATGCCTTGATGATACATAATTATGGTATTAATTAGGTAGGAGGCTGCCCATTCTTACCCCGATGCCAGGGGGTGGGGGTGCCAGGCTTGCATCGACAACTTGTACCACCTTGCTCCCTCTCGGGGAGGGCCCCTTCAGCCATAGGCTTTATCTAGCTCATACCTTGAGTGGCAGGCGTACCTTCTTTTGGGCCTCTCCCATGACCCTCACTGGGGTAGTAGCCAGCCAATTACCTGACCGAAGCCAAGCTTGCCCTGGCCTCTCCTGGGGCAATTCTATACACTCACACACACATACTGGGCTCCCAGCCCTCTAGTTTCCCCCTCCCTGGGGGTCCTCATCTCTGCCCCCCTCACTGGGGCCACCCCCTTACTGGGGCTTCACATCTCCACCCCATCACCAGGGCCACCCCCTCATTGGGGCCACGGGGCTTCCCTCCCTGGGGGGGGCTCAGGTGGCTGTAGCCGTGCCTGGCTCCATCTGGGTCTTACACCCTCCTTGGGCTCAGGTGGCTGTAGCTATGTCTGGCCCCCGTGAACCCACAGTATTGTGAGGGCTAGGGGTTAAGATGCCTCGACCCGGCTTTCACTGGCGTTGTAACTGGTCTGGTATTTCCTGGGGGCTCCCACGCTACTGGGAATCCCACCAGAGTGTAGCAGGAGATATAGTAAGTGGGTCTCCTGAGGAGTATGAGCAGGATCAGGGTGGCTATCAGGGGGTACCACAGCTACCCTTGGGGGCTGGTCCTGCTACATTGGTCATATAAGCTATGGGGATGAAAGGTGGCTGGACTCTATGCTAGACCCATCACTTCCTTGTGTGTGTCTGGCTATTGAAGCTGGCATGCCTGATGCAAATTCACCCAATGGATCACTAGGCATGGGCAGACCTTGCCCCACTGCCATGGAAACTTCTGCACAAAAACAAACAAACAAACAAAAAACCTGTACTTTTTCACAGGGAAAAACTAAATAGAAAGAGTTAAAGATATTTGGCATCTATCATAGTTGAGAGGAGAAATAATCTGTGACACTCACTACCACAGAGGCTGTTTCACTGAAGCACTTGATGATACTATGCCTTCAGGAAAGACATTACATAGCCAATCAGACCTAAACAATGGCTGCAGCAGCAAAGGCAGAACAAGCATGTATGTATTAGTTGCCTGTGTGAGGCAAGAGTATCTAGTTAAAAGTAACATTTGACTCACTAGCATCACATTCATTTCCTAGTTTAAAAAATTATGGTATCATTGTGGGTAAGTATTGTGGTTGTTTTTTAATGATGACCACTGTTGACACAACTGCTAGAGCTGTATTGTGTATATCATGAAAAAGCGAAAAATCAGACAGAGACCAAATCTTCCTTGTAACAAGAATTGCTGAGGAATAGATAGGATGCTGCAGGCTGAGCCAAATGATCAACCTATTAGACCATCAAATAGGATTTTTGGGCTTCGTTACTGCAGTCTTAATACATCAGCATCTGTCCTTCTTGAGCCAATCCTGAAACCATCAGCCTTGTCCAGCAGACCTCAGAAGCAATAGAGTAACACATGGATGCTGATCCTTACCCATCTCTAGCAGCTATGTCACCCCTGCTTGGCTGGGTTGGTGTACAATGGAGTTCTTGCATTTGGTGCATTATTTCTGCTGCTAGCTGCTGTTATCATTGCAATAATGGGCATGTCTAAACATAGTAGTTTGGTTGGTGAGGCAAAGCAAATCAGTGAGATTCCTTCATCAGCAAAGAAGGGTTTTCATTTATTTTTAATGTGCCAGTTCCTCAGTTTGGCATAAACTGCAATAGCTCCCCCAAAGTCAGTGGAGTTGCCCTGATTCAGCAAGTAAGAATAACTCACTCCTTCTTCAACTGAGTTGTGGCTTCATCTTTTCTGGTTTTTCAATTTTGATTTCACTTACCTGGCTCAAATAATTTATCCTTGTAACAGTTCTCATTGCCCTTCAGTAGTCTGAGAGTACTGAACCTTACAAGTAAGGAAAATACAAGGCCTATTAATGGCAGGTGGCTGCTAATTTCTGGTTGTTCCCACCACTACAGCTATATAAGGAACAGGCCAAAGGAAGCACTGAATTGGCCTCAGTCTGGCAAAGAAGATTTCTAAGGCTGAGACCCTGAAAATGGGAACCCATGAAAGAGCAACAGAGGACCAGAAGCAATGTTCAGCTAAATAATTAATAGAAATCATCATTTAGATTAAGCAAAATCCCTAGCAGGAGACAGCTTGTAAGAAAGCCTTAAGTAAGTAACCCAGGCACAGCATATTGTACTTTCTGCATAAGAATGCGAATATAAGAGATGGCTGATATAACCAGATGTATCAAACTTAGCTTGTGCTATAACAGTATACTTAGGTAGGAAAGAGGGTTCCTGCCCTCTGTCATAATCTTGCTGTAACCAAGATAGGCAATTAAAGAAGTAATAAGCATAGTTAATATATTGTAGTAGGTATAAGAGTTGAAAACTGACCATATGTCTCATAATGAGCAAAGGTAAATCTGAAGTCCATGTTCGACTTGTAATCTACTTCCTCCTGAAGGAATTCCTAGTGCATTTCAACATAATTGCGCATAGAAAAAAATACTTCTGGGGCACTACTTTCCTGGCATTGGAAATTTAGCAATATTTCAGAAGCTCATCTAGGGGATGAAGTATCTGTTCAGGTATCTGGTATCTGCTGGACCAGGATTTCTTAAATTCATGAAAGCTGACCCTTCCTTATGAAAATGATACCAACCCAAGTTTCATTCTACCCTGGTCATGTGCTTTTATGCACTTAACCATAGGCGATCATTTCATGAACATTTAAACTTTAAAATAAAACTATAAAGGCTCATTTTAAGTTATGACACATTCTGTTTGGGATATTAAATTGTGCAATGCAAATTTTATTTAAATCTGAAATAGAATATTACTCTTCATTTTTTAAAATAACATTACCTAACCATTATAAAGACACCATCATTCTATATAAAAATTCTCAGGCCCTGGACAGATGCAATTCTTACAGCTGTGTAACAGCTATTCTTGGTAAAACCTTTGAAAAAATTATCAAGGATCACATTTCTGGGAGCCCAGCAGGAAAAATAACGCTGAAGGGCAACCAGCACAGGTTCACAGCAGGTAGATCCTGCCTGACTAACCTTGTTGTGACCTGGTCATAAAAAGAAACATGTTTAGATGCAGGAGTCAAGGTAGATGTTGTCGGCAACCGCAGCACTCACCAGGCGGTTTACCAGTTGAACCGGGGGGCGGGTGGATGACCAACCCGCCTTATGGACAGGCCGGGGATGAAAGGGACACTGACTCAGTTGGAAGATAGTAAAATTGAACTTAACGTTTACTTACAGTAAAATTTCAACAGTGGTTACACAACAAAACGACAGTGGTGAAGCAGTAGTTAAAGATGACAGGTAGG
The DNA here is from genome assembly GCF_000455745.1 of Alligator sinensis. Taxonomy (NCBI): domain Eukaryota; kingdom Metazoa; phylum Chordata; order Crocodylia; family Alligatoridae; genus Alligator; species Alligator sinensis. The sequence continues at coordinate 755,317 of NW_005842660.1, read as the reverse complement.
AGATAGCAATTGCTTTTTCCGATGTACGTGCGGATGGAGAGCTCACTATTCGGTGAAATAATAGCCAGAGTATGACTATTCATATGACTATTCGTATGACTATTCGGCCATGGGGACACGGATTCCTGGACAGGGTGATCAGTCCTATCCAAGGGCTTGTGTGGAACCCGGGACCCTGCGCTTTAGCGCGCTGCCCCTTTTATAAACTCTTCAGCCAATCAGAGGAGGCTGCTGATTTACAGTTAAGAGAGTGTGTCTGCTGGCCAGACAGTCTCGCTTCTCCTGCAGCTCCTGATTTGTTAAGGCTGTCTGATCACGAGCTGGTCAGCCTCATGATCACGAGCTCTTCACACACTGAACATGACCTGCTCTCGTGTTCTGCATTGGTCTGGCATGTGGGCTGAGCGTTTGGTCACCTTTTCACTCAGACAGATGTCACCTATTTGGATTTTAAGAAGTCCTTTGATACGGTATCTCATCCTATTCTCATAAACAAACTGAGTAGCTGTGACATAGATGATTACACAGTCAGGTGGGGGGCAAATTGGCTTAAGGGTTGCACCCAGAGAGTGGTGGTGAACGGGTTGCTATCGACCTGGAAAGATGTGGGGAGTGGGGTCCCACAAGGCTCGGTTGCTGGACCTGTGCTATTCAATGTCTTCATCAGTGACTTGGATGAGGGTGTGGAGAACACTGTCCAAATTTGCGGATGACCCAAAATTATGGGGTAAAGTTGACACACTAGTGGGAAGGAATCAAAATGCAGGTGGACCTGGAAAGGTTGAAAAAGTGGGCAGAAAAGAATAAAGAACAAAGACAAGTGAAAAGTGAAGCATCTAGAGAGAAGAAATCACCAACACACCTATAGGCTTGGGGATGACCTTCTCAGCTGCACAGCAGCAGAAAGGGATCTCAAAGTCATAGTTGACTCCAAGATGAATATGAGCCATCAGTGTGACAAAGTGATCAGTAAAGCTAACCACACTCTATCATGCATTAGCAGGTGCATCACAAACAGGTCCAGGGAGGTGATGCTTCCCCTCTATGTGACATTGGCCAGGTCATAGGTGGAGTACTGCATCCAGTTCTGGGCGCCGCACTTCAAGAGGTATATGGACAACCTTGAGAGGGTCCAGAGAAGAGCCACTCATATGGTTAGGGGACTGCAGGTAAGGCCCTATGAGGAGAGACTGATGAACCTGGATCTCTTCAGCCTCTGCAAGAGAAGGCTGATAAAAGATCTTCTGGCTGTTAACAAATTCATTGGGGGGGCAAGAAATTGGAGATGTTCTGTTTACCAGGGCACCCCTTGGAATAACCAGGAGCAGTGGCCAGAAACTGACTGAGAGCAGATTTAGGTTGGACATCAGGAAGAACTTCTTTATGATAAGGGTTGGCAGAATCTGGAATGGGCTTCCAAGGGAGGTGGTGCTCTCCCCTACCTTGGGGATCTTTAAGAGGAGACTGAACAAGCACCTGGGTGTGGTCATATGACTCCAGTGCTCTTTCTTGCCCAGGGCAGGGGGTCGGACTCAATGATCTATGGAGGCCCCCTCCGATTCTAACATCTATGAAACTATCAAGAAAGGAGGCAATATTGGATGTATGACACATGCCTAAATCTAAAAACAAGTGTAAAACTCCACCAGTGTAAAACTGCTCGTGTAACTTACAGCAGTTTAGGTTTTATTTTCCCATGTCTATCCAGATGTAACTCTTTGCTACAGCACAGAGGCTGTAATTTGCTCCCCCTACCACCTAGCAGTGAGCAGAGGCATAACTGGGTAGTACAGCACCTGAGAAAACAGGGAGTCTATTCCAGGCCTTGGGGGCTCAGACAGTAAAGAAGTTTTTCCTTATGTCCAGCCTAAAATGGTCGTGGAGGAGCTTATGATGATTAGATGTTGTCATCCCTTGGGGTGCTCTGGTGAACAGGCATTCCCCCAGATCCTGACTGTTGTAGCTACAACAAAATCAAGTGATCTATACTAGTTAATACTAGTTCTCTACTACCTGTAGAGATTGGGGGGGCTCTATGTACATGTCTAAGGATCTACTAAATGCTTCATGGAATTTGGAAAACTTTTTTTTTTAAAGACATTTCTGCAACTTACCACTGTTTAATTAAGGTATTCTCACTTGTTGCCCCCCTCCCACCCTGGACAGATGCATTTGCATTCAAATAGAATTTCTCCTTTATATAAGCCCTCCTGTGTTCCTGGTGCTCTCTCAGCTGAAGTCATAACCCTTTGTTTGTGACATCAACATGGGTTGCTGTGCAGGTGATTATCCTCTCCGCCTAACATCATAATGACTTCAGGTGAGGGATAAGCATTGAAAGCAAATGTATTCCTAAGTAACAAACACCCTCTTTGCATGCAAATGTCCTCATTGCCACACAGTGCAATGACATAGGGATAAAAATGCAGAATGTGGGACAGAGGCAGAATTGTTTTATACAGAATGGCTCCTGGAGAACTCAGAGCTATGAGGTACCTTAAAAGCATGTACATTGTCTATGTAAGCAACAGTTGCTAGTTCTTCTGAAAAACGATATTCTAGTCCAACTTTTACTGTTTCCACTGATTGGTTATGCACTTCAATCAGCAGGCATGTCTATTCAGGCGCAGACTGTCAACTGAAAGTCTGCATTATAGAAGCAAAGCTCGTGCTCAGAACTAAAACTTCAAAACTCCACCAGACTTGCAAGCAGATGTACATCAGCACTTAGAGTGTTTGTGTGCTTTTGCACACAGAAGGAGGGAGGAGGAGGAAATGCAGGAGGGTGCAGCTGTCAGACATTTCTTACACCAGTTCATATATTTCTAACTGCCTTCTATAGTCTGTTCAGGACCCCCATAAATCTTAGAAACAGAAGAACAAATTTATATGCAAAAAACCCTGAAAACACTTTACAAATGGATGACTTAAATATAATGCTTTGGTTTAGACAAATGCTATGGCTCTTTTTGTGTTCAGCAACACTGAAAGTCCAGGTTTGGATGCAACAGCTGATTCTTCTTTGAAGGCAAGCTGATCATTGTACCAGGTTTTGTTTTTTGTTTTTTTTGGAAACAAAATATACTGTTCAACTGTAAATCACTGATTATTTGTTTAACACGTGATCTCAAGAAAGATCAGAAAGTGCAAACTCGTCCCTGACTTCTGGTGATATTGTTCCTATCCACAAAAGCACATCATTCCTGGCACTCTGTTACACTTATTACAGAAGTGATGAGAAGGACCCCTTTGAGTCAGATACTGGATGCATGTTTAGGGAAGTAACTGTTTTACAATAGAGCTTACAGTCCCAGGTCTACAAATCCACATTGCTTTATGAAGAATTCATACTTATATTAAAAATCAGATTATGGGACTAAATCTCTGTTGTCCAGTTCCCACTGATTTGAATGGGAATTTTTTTTTTTTAATCCCATTCACTATATTGAAAGGTAGGGATTATTCTCCAAGAACTAAGGTAAGTGAAATCTCCTTAGCATATGTGCTATATTTCCATCTGTATTGCATCAGCTTCTGTCTATTGACTGCATTTCATGACTTTGTATTGATTCCTCACTACTTCCTCTTTTGTTTGCTAGGGTTACCTAGGAGATGCTTCTGGTTTTGTTACAATAAATACAGCTCTCAAAGTGAACAAGAACTCTTAAGAGATTCAGAAGTAGCACTTTTTAACACTGATTAGAGATGGGACAGAATCCAAATAACCATTCCATGACCTTGAATGAATGTCGTTCTCAAACACCCATAGCTGAACTGTGCAACTTTGAAGGAAGCCATCAGACATTGGGGTTGTTCCAGCTGCACTTGTACAAGTTACAGAGAGTAAAACATTGATCCCCCTCTTCCCCTTTAGCCTTGCCTTGAGACTACTGCAAGAACTGTACAAAATACACATTACAAGCCCCTAAAGATGGGAAAGTTGTATGGTTTCACATTTGTTTTCCACCTCAGAACCCAGATGAAGTATATCAGAAAGCTTACTCTTCTTCTTAAACTCTGTCCCCAGCACAGTGGCATCAGAAGACTACCTCCCTCACAGGCAAATTTATATAGCAGTGCATTCCTCTTGATAGGAAGACAAAGAGTATAACTTTTTTAGCTGAGGCTGTAATACTAGATATGTCATAGCCTTGGCTTCTGCTATGGTGGTGCCCACTCCTTTGTGGACTAGGCTTCCCATCAGACGTTTCCCATAGTACACTACTATCCTTCCATAGCAGTCAGAGGGCCACAGTGCATCTTTGGGAAATATAGTTCAGGTGTGGCACCCTCTCCAGAGAGGAGAATGGGTGAATGATGTACCTGAACTACAAGTCTTTGTAAGGCAATACAGCAGTATTTTATAAACAGATTTATTGATATTAAAAAGATAATTCCCCAAAGTTAGCAGGCAGCTTTTGCAAGTGAATATTTTAATTGACTAACCCAATTTTCCATTCAAAAACAAGTTAAGTAGCAAAACTTTCAACCCACCCTGTCAGGCTTTACCAAAACCAAAACAAGAAAAACAACTTTCGTACCCTTACATCAGGGCTATGGTCTCAGATAATGGTATTCTAGTACCTTAGTTATTAGACCCACTTCTAGTTTACTAGGGTTAAATGTTTATACAAACAACCCCTGATTTCCAAGTTCACTGCAATATCAGAATTGAACAGGTTTAGCATACAGAACATTGGCATATAAGCACCACAAAGTCAGAGTTGGTTAGTCAATGCTTGGTTTAGCAATATATGTGATTTTCTGAAAGTCAAATGATTTACTAGTCATAAAATGCATAGAGTAGTATATATGCATGCATGCATGTACAGTACCAGTGGACTGAATGTTAAGTGGAATTTTTATTGAGATCAAAATGGAGTCCCACAACTGATTAGAATCAAGGTGACGGCTGCTTTGACAAAAATCCCTCTTCTTCCTTAATGGCAAAGAGAGAATATTGCTTCTCAGCCCTTTCACTCAGATGAAGTGTAGGTGTTGTTAAGGCAATGCTAGTTAATCTTCTGATAGAAAGCAGAGGAAATTGCAGGTTTCCTTTCAGGCTGAATGTCCACTTGATGTGGCTGAAGCTAAAATGCAGAGCACTTCAGACTCACTGGGTAAAATGCATAAATAGTATAAGAAGCAGGGACCAGAACATACAAATGTCCCTTCCCAGGCAATTCTCTTGTCTCTGAGCTACATGCCAAGCTGGCCATAGGTGGGGGCAATGTGGCTGGGGCGGTGCCCTCCCCCTCACCCCTCCCCCCATACATATGCCACAAGTGGCAGGTAGAAGTGCTGGCCTGGGGTGTTGCTTGGGGTTCTGTATTATGCCAGGGTGGGGTGGGGTGGGGTGTATGGCTCGGCAGGGTTGGGGGGCAGGGTGGGGCGGGGTATGATGGGGTGGGCTACCCAGGAATCTGTGCATGGGGGTAGCCGCTTCAGCAGTACCTGCTCCTGCCTGGGTAGGGCAGGGCAGGGCTGGGGTAGCACATGCAGGGAGCCCTGGGCTGGGGCTGGCAGTCTGTGGAGAGGAGCAAGGGAGGGTTCCAGCTCAGTCTAGCCTGCACATGGCTGGTTGCATGTCAAGCCCTGGAGGAGCCCCATGGTGGTCACAGGGCACAAGAGCCCCCATGGCAGTACTCACCAACTGCTTATCAAAGGTCCTCTTCCCTCCACTTTGGCTCCATAGGGCTGCATCCAGCAATCCCTGCCACAGGCAAAATGCCCTGCCCAGATCCCCAGCCCATCGGATGGAGCCCCTCTGTGGCAGGGCAGCAACACAAGTGCCTTGTCGGGGGGCACCGGGGCGGGGCAGGAGGGACACCAAAATACAAGTTCACCCAGGGCACCATTTCCCCATGGTCATCTCTGGCTAGATCAGTGTTCCATCTTGCTTATTATTTTAATTACTATACAATTAATCTTATATACCTTCCTGCCTAGTGACAAACCTCTAATGGCAAGGTTGGAGAGTGCTTCCAACTCTACCTCCAAAGCCACTATATACAAGGTAGAAGGTATATTTGAATACCCATGAACTAAAACGAGCATTAAACCCAGGTGTCTCACCGTCTGGGAAAGCATTTATATGATGGGTAGACAGGGGCACCAGCAGTCATGAAGAGTCAACCACTTCTCAACACATAGAGAGATGACCTAAATGTGAAAGACCAAGAGGTGTGTGTAGCTGTGAAGTATAACTACATTGAAGTATCTTTTTAGGGCATGAAGTTAGGTCCCTAAGTCTGGGGGAAGACTGCAATTTCAAAAACATCAGTCTCTCAGCAGGTTTTTCTATTGATGGATCTGGGTGTCATCCCTGCCCCAACCCTCTTCACCCCATTAGCAGGTAAGCTGTTGAGAATTCTCCTTGTCTCCTGATAGGGAACCTGAGTACTTAACTCAGATTTTGAATGCCATTCCTGGAGCTGGGTGTCTAAATCCCTTTGTATATGAACCTAATCGTATCCCTTGATCTCAGTTAGGGTCAGCAAGGTCTATCAAGCTGCAACAGTTAGCAAAAATCCAGGGGAAAAAACGTGGGGATATTTTACAGTGTCAACATACAGTCTAAGAAGTTCTGACCTGCCTACTCTGTTTTATATGCTCAAGCCCCATTAAAATACATTAGAAATGGGCATTCAGCTCCTCTAGGCAGCTTTGAAAATCATAGCAATAGCTTATGGGGAACATAAGCAGGACAGGTAGTAAAACAACCAACCAACCTTTTTTTGTCTTTTACTATAGTCCAGGTTATAGGAAAATTTAGGAAAACACAACAAATGGCCCTTTCACACCAGAGGTCCAAGAACATATTGAGGCACTGATCAAGGGAGGGTGTAGTAGTGCAGTTGCACCCCACTTTGATTTCTGCTGTATCCAAACTTTAAAACCAACTTTCTGGAAAAAGCAGTGGCCTTTCTATTCAGGCAGCACTGAGGGAGTTAATGGACTTCATGACTCATTATGATCTACTTGATTCCTGCTAATCTCTCTTCACTTCATAGGTGTTAATGACTCTCTCTCCTTTTTAATGGTCTTGGTGTTCCACCATTCAAATGATGCTTACTTCCACAATTTTACTTTCTCTTAGCCCTTCCTGGTAATGCCTCTCTTTTGTTTCACAGCCCTGCAGACTGGTTTTAGCTTTAGCTCAAAAGTTGAACTCAGGTGTGGTAGTATTAACTCAGGTGTAGAAATGATGGACAGTGCAGTATTGGAGGTACTGTTAAAACAGCCAAGTAGACTAGATTGTGTTGTTATGAATCTAACTAAGAGATGCACATTTAACTATAGTGACTACAAGAATAATGAAACCACATTTTAGACTACTTTTTGCCTGGTTTGTTTTTAGATTTAATATATAATCTTAGAAATTAGTACACATCCCAATAAAATTATGTTTTCTTTTTTTATTTTAAACTGAGTAATGTAGCACTAGACCCCTAGCATATTGCAAAACTTCTAGTTTAACTGGAGAAAAATATTTGTTGTGTTATATGTGATTGCATTACCTGCACCCCTCCTTTTTCAAAATCCTAGATCTACCCATTAACATATTGATCTTTTCTGTAGCCATTGTTATACAAGACCTGCAGCAGACACTAGGAATAGAAACCCTGTTGCTTTTCCCACAGAACAGATGAGGGACAACTGGATAATTATTTGAGAACAGATGGGAGATGAACCATCTCTTATCCCCACAGAGTTCTGGAGCCAGGTATACAGCTGATGCAAATTGGCAATGCTCATCTGGCTGCTACAGTCCACACTGGCTTTTGAAGGTAGCAAGGAATAATCAGCTGGGACCCCATTATCTCTGCTCCAGAAAAATCTGATTCCACTTGGGGGAGCCTAAGGAACCTTTGGAGCCCTCAGTGAGGGATGCACATGGATTGTCTACCTAGGCATTTTAAAACCTTCCATAAACTCCTGATGGAAAGAAAGCATTTATCTCTTAGAGACCTCTGGAAAGAATACAATCTTTTTTCCCCTGTTGTCCATTTCACAAAGATTAGTTTTGACATGGCACTGAGATAATTTCAAACAATGTTAGAGATGTTGCTCTGTAGACAAAAAAAAAAAAAAGCTGAGATGAAAAATCGTATCATGCTTCCAATGAACGCTAGTGTTTCTATTGCTTAAGCCCCTTCCAACCATCTCTGCTACATGGGATTCCAGCTTCAACAAATAGTCAAAACAGAGGAAGTATAAAGCTTTTGCTTAAATCTGCAAATACTTGCATGCCAGGTAGAAAACACAGAAGTAGATCTTCACAGCACTGAAAAGTAAACAAAAGAACCATGAAAACCACCAAACAAAAGCAGGATTTTTCTCATCCTTCAGAACGGAGATGGCTGTCCAGTTTGTCAATAACAATTCATTCAATTAATTTTGGTCCCTATTCCCTGTTACTGTTTACAAACACCCTGATTTTTGCTCATTTGTTTATCTGTAATTGTTCCGATACTTCATTGGAAATTTCACCCTGTGGATAACTTGAAGATCATGGGCTGAATTTTAAAAAGCTCACCAAAGAAAGAAAAAGAGGTCTGATTCTTTTTTGTGTGTGGCTTCTCTCTCATAGGAACTCAGCACCTACCACCTGCCATTTAGGAAAGCTTTAAAGCAAAGACAGGATCTGTGTGAGGTGTATTGTCAGGGAAGATTTTCATTAAAGATAGTCAAATTGAGATTTCTATTCCATGAGAAATTGTGGGGGAAAAGACTGTTCCATTTCATAATTAGAAGCAGATTTTTTGAGACTTCCCAGAGAAGGAGGAGAGAGAAGGAATAGAAATACACTGAAATAAAATGTGTCCTTCAACCTCAGGCTTTAAGATTCCAGGTTTAGCTATAGCTTCTAGGATCACAGATCCCCATCAGCCTTCAAAGACTGACAGAGAACCTAGGGCCTAAAAGCTTCAGAGCACAGAGCCTGAAAACTCAGGCATCCCAGGTTCCCATCTCTAGGGTGAGGAGTATGGAAGTCCTGAGTGTTGTAGTTCAGACTCACTGTGGCTGAGTTTGGGAGCCAAGGCCAAGCTAGAGTTGGGGATTTCAGATTCCTGGCTCTGCAGCAGAGGGCTTGGAGGTCCTGGGGTGATCTTCATAGTGAGCTTGTCCTAGGACTAAGAAAACAGGTTTTCTTGACCCCTGTTATGTGGAGATGGTGCAATGTAGAAAGACAAAATATTTAGCCAAGAAACATCCAATAGCTTTCAAGGTGGTTAAAGACAGAACATCAGGCTAAGGCTGCAATTAGCTATGGACATCTGAGCTAGGGCCAGCTACATTAGAGTAGCAGGCAAGGAAAGGCCAAAATAGAGGCTAAAGGGTTGTAGTGGCTACCTAGGAGCTATATGCATTACAGTGGACAAAAGGATAGAGCTATAGGCTGGTAGGAGAGCAGAGACTAAAGATCAGCTGAACAAACTGCAACAGATGAGAGCAGGCTGATGACTGAGGGTAGGCACCTGGACTCAGTAAGAGCGCTAGGGATCATGTGACTGGAAGTGGGTGGAGCACAGGGCTCTACAAACTCAGCTCCTGAGCTAGAGAAGGGAGTCTGGTACTGTTTTCTGCAAGGAGTAAAGTTCATGGAGAATGAAGCTATGGGTGATAGCTCTATAAGTATACCAGGTATCCTAAAGAGCTAGAGAGGTACTAGCTAAGAGGGAAGCAGGGGTGGTAGAGGGATAGTGACTCAGAGTGGCACCTGTGAGCCATGATTAGTGCTAGGGAAGCATGCAGAATTGAGCTAAAGGGTTGGGGCCCAGAGAACCTGTGGCAGGGTTGGAGCTCTGAGTCTGATATTGGGGGAAAGGCATGTCCCAAACACTTATGTTGAGAGTGCCTATAAGACTATATGGAGGGAAAGGCATACCCTCATTAACTATTGAGGTAGAGAATCCCCTGAGGAGTGTCAAGAGGGACTACTCTGGCCCCTGCAGGCAGCTTCTCAAATTCATTACTTACTACCAAAGGTGTAGGAGCAGGGAAAAGGAGGTGCTAGGGAGGCTGAGGAACACAGCCAAAACCCACTGGAGTCTTTCTGCTAGCTCCACTGGCACTGTATCAGCTCTCAAATGGGTGACTTGAAAGTACCATATTCCTCTTAACCTGACATACCTTGTCATAATGCCAAAGTTGCCTGGTTCAGCCTTCTTGTGTTAGCCTTGGGATAAAACGCTCTTGTATCCAAAATGTAGATCCTGCCCATTCATATTGGCCACGAGCTGTATTTAAAGCACAAAAAGTCCTCCTTGGAATGTTTTCTTTAAGAGGGAAACCTCTTTCTTGTTTGCCTTGTTCTACAATACTTGGATGTTTCATATCTTGCTACTTTGTCCTTTACATATATTTATGGTATATACAGTGGGGAGAAAAGGAGCTGTATGTCTAAGCACCTTGGCATCAATCAGACAGACAGTGCTGTTATCTCTATTTCACAGAGGGAGATAGGAGGTACAGAAACTAATGCCCAGTTCCAGAAAAGAGGTCTAAACTGCCATCCTGAAAATCCCTGTTCAGTTGTTGTTGGGCTGTAACACTGCCTGAACTCCACAAACAGCTTTTCTTTTACATTTCCCAAACACCTATTGTTGTACCTCAGTGTGTGGTGCCTGCCAGTTAGCCCTGCACTCAAGTACCCTCATGCCTCAGCCAGCCCCTCTGCATCATGTGGAGTCCTGGCACAGCCTGGGCTGATCTGGTTGGGCCACACATGCTGTGCACAAAAACTCCAGAACACTATGCACCAGAGCTTTTTGCTCCCAGGCACACATTCAAATGGTGTACCCCAGAGCAAAAAGCTCTGGAGTTTTTGTGCTCACTAATAACACATGTAGATGCCCCCACTCCCCCTTTGCACTATATGAGGACCTCAGATACCTCACTTTGGGTTCTAGATTTTACTCCGGGGGCCAGCACTTAAAAGTTGTGTTCTGGTGCTTAAGCTGTTTGCTGGATCTCACCCTATGATTTGCTTATGATCACAAAATAAGTTTGTGACAAGGAATGTAGCCTACATTTCTTAAGTTGATGTCATTTACTTGGATTTCAAAAAAGCTTTTGACTTGGTCTCCATGATGTCCTTATGGTAAAATTGGGGAACTGTGGCCTTGACAACCTTACGGTCCAATGGCTGGAGAACTGAGTCCGTGGTTGGACCCAGAGAGTGATAGTCAATGGAACCAAATCAACATGGTGCACTTCGATCAGTGGCATCCCCCAGGGTTTAGTACTCAGACCAGTACTCTTTAATATATTTATAAACTATCTGTATGTGGGTGTCAGAAGTGGACAGGCTAAGTTTGCAGACTATACCAAATTATGAGAGAGCATGGTCATGCCAGAGGAGAGGCTGGGAATTCAGGCCAACCTGGACAGGCTCACAAGGTGGGTGGATCAAAACCTGATGTTCAACACAGAGAAATGCAAGGTGCTCCACCTTGGAGAACCCACATCATACTTATAAGCTCAGCAGTGCTACACTTACTAGCACCATGATCGAAAGAAACTTGGGGGTCATGATTGACCACAAAATGAATATAAGCCACCAAAGTGATGCTAAAGACAGCAAAACAAATAAAACCCTGGCTTGCATCTATTGATGTATAGCAAGCAAGACCCAAGATGTTATCCTCTCAATTTATTCAGCCATGGTGAGGCCATAGCTGGAGTGCTGCATCCAATTCTGGCCTCCACACTTTAAAAAGAACATGGAGAAGCTTGAGTGAGTCCAGAGGAGAGTTGCATGCATGATCAGAGGCATGAATGACTGGTGCCTCCCACGACTGGGGGGGCACCATGGTAGCAAGGGGCGAGTGGGGACTCTGCCCGCAGCTGCTGCCAGCAGTGTTGGTGGTGGTAGGGGGTGGCAAGCCTCAAGCGGTGAGCGGGGACCACTTGCAGCTGTCATCTGCATTATGTGTCATGGCGGGTGACAAACGGGGACTGCCCATAGCCTCATTAACAGTAAGGTGAGGGCAGCTACCACCCACAGAAGCTGGCAGGGGCCAATCTCAGGGGGCACACATGCCCCCCTTACACGTCACCGATGACCAGGTCAAGAAAGCAGGCCTTATAGGAGAAGCTGAGAGGCATGGGACTCTTTCGCTTGGAGAAGCGTAGGCTCAGGGGCAACTTGGTGACAGCCTATAAGTATGTCAGGGATGTGCATCAGGATTTGTGAGAATATCTGTTCACCAGGACTCCCCAAGGGAAGACAAAGTTTAACAGTCACAAACTGCTGGAAGACCACTTTAGACTGGACATAAGGAAAAAACTTTACCTTCTGAGTCTTCAGAGTCTGGAATAGACTCCCACCAGAAGTGGTGCAAGCACCTAGTCTGGAGACATTCAAGAAATGCCTGGATGCTTATCTTGCTGGGGTCATCTGACCCCAGCTGACTTTCTGCCCTTTGGGCAGGGGGCTGGACCCAATGATCTCACAAGGTCCCTTCCAGTCCTAATGTCTATGAAATCTAATTTCCAGGATAGTACCTTCACCACCAAATCATCCCTCCCCTCTGCTTCTCAAGGAATAGAGAAAATGAGGAATGCCATACTGTGGCAGTATTTTACCCTTTGAGGCTCCTGTTTTACACTAGCTGCAAGGAACATACTTGAAACAAAGTCAACACCATTGTATTGCAATTAATCCCAAAGATTCTTGCATTTTCCCTGGTTAACGAATTATAAAAGATTGTAAAAGGTGCTATGAATAAGTGTACGTGTGTTATGAGAAAACAAGCCATCTCCATAGTATACAATCAATATGACATTGACAGCAATAGACTTGGGACATGCTTAAGGAGATAATCAATCTATCTAGGCAGAAAGAGAAAAAATACAATTGTTGTATCAGGTTTAGGCTTTAAGGGATTTATGGCAGATTGTTGAAACTATAATTGGTAATCAAAATAATTACTATGTTCTGGTTTTTATAACTATTAGATGAAGCTGTGAGTTTTAAAGGGAAAATATGCTGTCTGTTTATTCCGTCTCTTATTTACCTTAATAACATAGTTTTTTGAAAGAGCCAATAGATGAATGAGGAAGTAATTTTTTTAGGTCAGGAGGTAAAGGCATGTTAGTTCCAGGTAGCAGAGAAACCTGATCTATTTGACTATCCAAGCAAGCAGAAGTTAGAGGTTCTGTAGCCAATTATGTAAACCTGATCACCTTGGACAGGCTTTTTTCTGCCTCATCAAGATTCAGAACTATGACCATAGCCTGAAAAGAACAAAGAGACAGGATGAAGGAGCAATGAAAAGAACGCAAGGCAAAAAGAATACATTGGGGGTTTTTTGTTTTTATTTTTGTTTGTTTTTGAATTAGCTGGAGGAACAGAAGATGCTGATATAGCCAAGACCCCAGAGCTCCAGGCAGAAAAGTTGCTTCCACTGGTATTATAGACTGATAGGACCATTTTGAGTATAGTTTGACTTATTTTCCTCCCAGAGCCTTACATATTTCCTAATGACACCTACTTTATCGTTGAGCCAGACAGGGATGTAACGCTACAAAATTACCTATTGTGCAGTGACATGCATTTGATCAATGAGCATCATAGTTGTAGAGATAGGAATATGACACCTCTTATCTCTTCTTTCTTTATCTCCACTATTTTCAATGAAGTCTGTCCCTTTCTCATACAGTTCTTTGCTTGTTATTCCTGCCTTCATTCTTCAGTCTAAAGAAAGAGCAGGATTTGACTCTTTCTCCATATCCTCGTATGATGAAGGAGAACCTATCTAATTCCAGTTTCTGTATCTTTTTTTTCTAAATACAGTGATGAGGATTACATTGTTTGCTGACACATCTTGCAGCTCATACCCACTAGATAATGGAGAGAGATTACCCACAACAGTTGTGTACTTGCCAAACAAGGGAGATACCAAGAAAGATGATTGGAGATGAACAAACTACTTGTTCCACATTACCTACTGGTAGAGGAAAGTGGTAAGTGGGGAGAAGTTCCAAACAGAATAGAGAGAAAGAGGTGACAGAATCTGGTTTTGAAATGTACCTTCTGCAAGTCTGAAGGAGAAGCCACACTGAAAGCTTGAGGCAGGGGAGAGGAAAAGGTGGGCATGCTATCAGAACACAAGAACCAGGGGATAAATGGGGGTCCAGTAAAGCCAACTGGCCTCGAAAGACTCCACAGATCTAAAGAAGGTCATCAACTGCAGAAGGATCAGGACAGCCCAGATAAGACTGACCAGAGGCCATAGGAATGAGGATGAAGTTCCATGCTGACAAATGTAAGGTATGACACCTAGGGAAGAATAATCAAAAGCACAAGTACAGAATGGGTGACAACTGGCTGGGTAGTAGCAATGTGGAAGAAGAGCTGCAAAAAATTCGAATATTGTTTTGGGCTGCATCAACCAGACTAATAGGTGCAAGACATGGGATGTGATAGTGCTACGCTACTTAGTACTGGGTAGGCCAGATCCAGGGGCAATGCAGTGATATGGAGAGATGAGACTTTAATTGACCATGGTGCAGAAACAGCTTCTGAGGATTTCTTTAAGTTCTTGAAGCAGGTAAGGATCCACCCCCTTCCTTTCCGTGCTTAGCAGTGACATGACCCAAAGGCATGATTTTGTGTGTGCTTCGGCACCAGAATTATTCCCGCCAAGCTGCAGCTTCATTGCACGGGAGAATTTCCTGTTGCAGAGGAAAACCCCGGTGCAGGGACGAGTTTCCCGCCTTTTCTGCAGCTTCTTTTGCAGAGTGCAGTGCTCATGTTGCAAGAGGAATGCACGGTGCAAAAGAGTTCCCGCCACCGGTATGTAAATTCGTTCCC